>NC_072493.1:6917500-7102500 GCF_027574615.1 Eptesicus fuscus
CAGCACCAAGCCCGGCCCAGCACCAAGCCCGGCCTTCAGCACCAAGCCCGACCTTCAGCACCAAGCCCGGCCTTCAGCACCAAGCCCGGCCCAACACCATCTCGACCTTCAGCACCAAGCCCGGCCCAGCACCAAGCCCGGCCTTCAGCACCAAGCCCGACCTTCAGCACCAAGCCCGGCCTTCAGCACCAAGCCCGGCCCAGCACCAAGCCCGGCCTTCAGCACCAAGCCCGGCCCAGCACCATCTCGACCTTCAGCACCAAGCCCGGCCCAGCACCAAGCCCGGCCTTCAGCACCAAGCCCGACCTTCAGCACCAAGCCCGGCCTTCAGCACCAAGCCCGGCCCAGCACCAAGCCCGGCCCAGCACCAAGCCCGGCCCAGCACCAAGCCCGGCCTTCAGCACCAAGCCCGGCCCAGCACCAAGCCCGGCCTTCAGCACCAAGCCCGACCTTCAGCACCAAGCCCGACCTTCAGCACCAAGCCCGGCCCAGCACCAAGCCCGACCTTCAGCACCAAGCCCGGCCTTCAGCACCAAGCCCGGCCCAACACCATCTCGACCTTCAGCACCAAGCCCGACCTTCAGCACCAAGCCCGGCCCAGCACCAAGCCTGGCCTTCAGCACCTAGCCCGGCCCAGCACCAAGCCCGGCCTTCAGCACCAAGCCCGGCCCAGCACCAAGCCCGGCCCAACACCATCTCGACCTTCAGCACCAAGCCCGACCTTCAGCACCAAGCCCGGCCCAGCACCATCCCGACCTTCAGCACCAAGCCCGGCCCAGCACCAAGCCCGGCCCAGCACCAAGCCCAGCCTTCAGCACCATCCCGACCTTCAGCACCAAGCCCGGCCCAGCACCAAGCCCGGCCCAGCACCATCTCAACCTTCAGCACCAAGCCCGGCCCAGCACCATCCCGACCTTCAGCACCAAGCCCGGCCCAGCACCATCCCGACCTTCAGCACCAAGCCCGGCCCAGCACCAAGCCCGGCCCAGCACCATCTCAACCTTCAGCACCAAGCCCGGCCCAGCACCAAGCCCGGCCTTCAGCACCAAGCCCGGCCCAACACCAAGCCCGGCCTTCAGCACCAAGCCCGGCCCAGCACCAAGCCCGACCTTCAGCACCAAGCCCGGCCCAACACCATCTCGACCTTCAGCACCAAGCCCGACCTTCAGCACCAAGCCCGGCCCAGCACCATCTCGACCTTCAGCACCAAGCCCGGCCCAGCACCAAGCCCGGCCTTCAGCACCAAGCCCGGCCCAACACCAAGCCCGGCCTTCAGCACCAAGCCCGGCCCAGCACCAAGCCCGACCTTCAGCACCAAGCCCGGCCCAGCACCATCTCGACCTTCAGCACCAAGCCCGGCCCAGCACCAAGCCCGGCCTTCAGCACCAAGCCCGGCCTTCAGCACCAAGCCCGGCCCAGCACCAAGCCCGGCCCAGCACCAAGCCCGGCCCAGCACCAAGCCCGGCCCAGCACCAAGCCCGGCCCAGCACCAAGCCCGGCCTTCAGCACCCAGCCCGGCCTTCAGCACCAAGCCCGGCCCAGCACCAAGCCCGGCCTTCAGCACCAAGCCCGGCCCAGCACCAAGCCCGGCCTTCAGCACCAAGCCCAGCCCAGCACCAAGCCCGGCCTTCAGCACCAAGCCCGGCCCAGCACCAAGCCCAGCCTTCAGCACCAAGCCCGGCCCAGCACCAAGCCCAGCCCAGCACCAAGCCCGGCCTTCAGCACCAAGCCCGGCCTTCAGCACCAAGCCCGGCCCAGCACCAAGCCCGGCCTTCAGCACCAAGCCCGGCCCAGCACCAAGCCCGGCCCAGCACCAAGCCCGGCCTTCAGCACCAAGCCCGGCCCAGCACCAAGCCCGGCCCAGCACCAAGCCCAGCCCGCAGCCCGGACATTTCCCTTGTGGTCACCTCTTCCCTGACCCTGGGGTGGAATCCCAGCCACAGTGAGCTCCCCGCCCCTCAGGAAGCGGGGGCCGGGGAGCAGAGGGGGCTGCACTCGGGCGAGTTCCGTTCCATTGGCCTCGGCGGCTGCGGAGAGAATCTTCAGTCACAGACACAGTGTCATGGGCCACTCGGCGCCAAGGCCGAGCGCTTCCCTCCTCCGGATTTCCTTCTGTATTTCCGAACCGCTTTTCTTTCAATGGTGCACCCTCTACGTGTTTGTTTTTTAATAAATGACTTTGGCTTCACTTGTTCTCCCTCCTTTGGCTCACCAGCCTCTGACACCCCACCTCTCGGGGACTGCAGACGCTCAAGCCCTTTGCACAGGAAATGAGGGGCGTGCGTGTGTGAGGGTGCGAAGTTTAAGCACCGCATAGTTTTAATTAGAAATGTATAGGTGAGTAGGGAGACTGGCTGCACCGTACTAATTAGGTACGTTATTGCTCTTCAATGTGCAGTACGGCCTCCGCACTGCTGGTTCGGAGGCCTCCCGGGAGGCCAGGCGCCCTCAGAGGGCCTGTGTCCCGCAGAGGGATGAGGGTGGCCGGGCACCTCCCTGGGAGAGCTCGGGGTCACTACAACATGTGCACCCAGGAAAGGCCAGAAGGAGAGACTGTGCGAGGACCTTGCTCTGAAATCGGGTGTCAAGAGCAGAAATGCGGGCTCCCTCCTGAGCAGGCCGGCCCCCACGGACGGAGAACGTGGGTGGGCGCCGCCCTCGCTCACGCGCTCGCCGCCGGGGCTGCTGTCCCCTAGGAACGTTAGAGGAACAAGGAGCCAGCTCGCAGCGCCTTTTCCCAAGGAGACGGCTTCTGTGCTGGAAGGGGGATGTGCATGATGCTGAGCCGTGTCCTGGGGGCGCCCAGGGCCCCTGTGGGGAGAACCGTGGCCGCGCTCCAGCCCCCTGGCCTGTGGCCTCAGCGGAGCTGCAGCCGGGGACCCGGCCTGGCCTGAGGGTCAGCAGAGCTCTGGCTGCTGATGCTGAGCAGCCACACAGGGCAGCAGTCTGCCACCCCAACAACACGCCCTTGGGGAGACTGGTCACTTTAAGCTGATCATTTTGTTTTACTTATTTTGTTTTATTTTATTTTATTTATTATTATTTTATTTTATTTTATTTTAAGCCTGGGACCCTCCCCTTACCTGCTTGGAGCAATTCAGATAAAACATAACAAACCTGCTTGCCCTGGCTGGTGCGGCTCAGTGGATAGAGTGGAGGCCCTAGGACTGAAGGGTCACGGGTTCGATTCCGGTGAAAGGCACACATCTCAGTGGCAGGCTCGATCCGCAGCCCGGTCAGGGCATGTATGGGAGGCAACCAATTGATGTGTCTCTCGCACATCGAAGTTTCTCTCTCTGCTCTCCCCCTCCCTTCCCCTCTCTCTGAAAATCAATGGGAAAATAGTCTCGGGTGAGGAGAACAACAGCAATAACAAGCCCGCCTCGAGGCAGGAGTGTCATTGTATGAACTAAACGTGGAGGAGGAGGACTCGGGAAAGCCCGTCAGACACCCGCCCCTCTGTGTCCCGCACTCGCCCTTCAGGGGCTCCTCTGGAATCAATAAAATGTATTTAAACAAACAAACAAGCCAACAAAACAACCCAGTACCTGCAGGAGTCCCTCTTGGGGGAGACCCTGTGGGTGGGGGTGTAGTGGCGGGGAGGGAGGGGCTGGCCCCTCCAGGAGCCTCTATTTGACGAGGGGAAGCCTCTGCCTGGAAGCTCACGGAGCAGAAGGCCCCTTGCCAGGGCCGCCCTGGGGTGCTCACCCGGGAGGGGTGGGGCACAGCACCCGGGCGGTCTGAGGGGGAGCAGGTGCTGCCCGCTGCGGAGGTGCCCACCCGAGACCTTGGCAAGGGCTCTGGGCCGTGGCCCTGCGCGCCTTCGCCTGCGCTCTGCACGGGGAGAAGCGATTAGCTGGGTAAACACTCCCGTCCCGGCCCCGGGAGCGCGGCACTCCCGCGCAGTTGCTTTGCAAAGTAAATAACCATCAATATTAACCCGTGTCAATAGCGTTATTAATACATGACGCCGGCTCTCTGAGCGATGCTGCTCCGGGGGCTTTCCACGGGCCTCGCCGTGCTCCCTGAGGGTGCGTGGAACCGGCTGGCGTGTCTGCACGGTGTCTGGGTCTCCCTGCCTGACATACTGCTGCCGGTACACGGTGCGTGTGGAAAGGGGACCTGCAGTCCTGGCTGTTGTGGCTCGGTGGATAGAGCGCTGGCCTCGGGACTGAAGGGTCCCGGGTTCGATTCCGGTCAAGGGCATGTACCTTGGTTGCAGGTGGCAACCAATTGATCGATGTTTCTCTCTCTGTCTCTCCCCCTCCCTTCCACTCACTCTAAAAACCAATGAAAAATATCGTCGAGTGAGGATGTATAAATGTATGTAAAAGGTTGGATGTGAGGAATAAGTGCAGACGTGGCTGGACGTGGGCGTGGACATTGTCATTATAAAAAGTGAGCGTTGTGACGCCGGAGGCAGGGGACGTCCTGGGACTCGGGGCAACCTGCAGAGGGAGGCCAGCCCGTGCCATCCAGGGCAGCCTCGCTCCTGGGACAGGGCTCCCTGCCCATCGCTGGGCCTGCCCACGGGGCTCTGACGCCAGCCGCTCAAAACATAAATCGTCCGTACACACCGGGCCCAGCTGCCTCCGCTGCCGGCTCTGGGCCGATTTGTCAGTCCCACTCGCTCGCTGGTCCTTTCTCTGAGGCCGGCAATGCCTCCGAGGGGATCTGGGACCCGCGGCCATTCATCACCCACAGTGCGGCGGGCCGCGCGCTGATTGCCGCGCCCATTACCACGGCGCCGCGCACCGAGAAAACGCCGCCTCTCCGAAGTTTTCCTTTATCTTTGCCACGCAGGTCCCCCCGGGACGGAGAATTTCATCCCCCAAAGTTTAAGGCCAGTGTGTACACACCGTCCCCGGCTGCTATTGATCCTTCGCTATTTTAATGCATTTTTACTGACCGACATGTCCCGTGGTAAGGATATCGCCTAAATTAGTTATCTGATTGGCTCTTGTGATTAATGACAGCCCCGTGCTCCATTACACATGACAACATGATCGGAATAATCGCCGGGGCGCTGGGAGCCGGGCTGGGCATTTGTTTTTTTACTCCTTCATTTTTAAAGTTCATTTATAAAATTATTTAACGTATACGTCCGAAGTTGTAATTTATTTACATGACACCTTTTTCGATGGAACTGTTGTACTGTGTCACAAATGGCTGAGGAAACAAGGTAAACCAGACGTGCGGATCAATGTCTCCCGGCTCAAGGGGGAAAACACAATCAAGATTCCGGAGCCGACCTCGTGCCGAAGCCCAACCTGTCACAGAACGAACACAGACGGCCCACTAATCACCAGGCACGCCCGGCGGGCGGGCCCCCAGGCAGCCCTCTCCCGCGGCCTCCGCGTGCCCGGACGCTGGGCCCTGAGCGCATCCACGCCCGTCCTCCTGCCCACGGAGCAGCCCCGGCCCTGCCCGCCCACCCACACCTGTCCACCGCCTCCCGTCCCTGTACCGGCCTCCGGGACCCGTCTACCGGCCTCCTGTCCCTGTACCGGCCTCCTGGATCTGTCCACCGCCTCCCGTCCACCGCCTCCCGTCCCTGTACCAGCCTCCGTGACCCGTCTACCGGCCTCCTGTCCCTGTACCGGCCTCCGGGACCCCATCCACCGCCTCCCGTCCCTGTACCGGCCTCCGGGACCCCATCCACCGCCTCCTGTCCCTGTACTGGTTTCCGGAACCCTTACTCCTGGGACCCAGGTGCTACCTCCTTGCAGAAAACACGCAGACCCGAGCTCCCACCACCTGAGAGCCAGTTAAACACGCCACACTCGGCACGAGGCGTGACTCAAAGAAACTAGAACAGCACATGGCTCCCGAGCAGCAGCGCTGAGAGAACGTGGAGTGGGGTTCCCTGGCCCGGGGTCCCCGCACATCATGGACGGTGGGAAGGGGGCCCCTGTCTCCCGCATTAAACAGCTCCCTCACGTCAGTTCTCACGGACATTAAATAGAACCCTGGTCAAAAGCCGACCCTGGGACGTGTGTATGCGTGTGTGCGTGTGTGTGTGCGTGTGCGTGTGTTTGTGTGTGTGCATGCCTGTTGCCTCCTGAGGCTTTCTGGGGGAGAAGATAAGCAAGCAAGCGAGATTCTGTTGAATATGCAAGTTGTATGTTAATATGATTAAGCGACTGCTGGGTCGCCCAACGTAATCAATGGAAATATTCACCAGCTCTGTGTGGGGATTGGAAGACATTATTACCTCGAGGCTGCCAAGCACATCTCGCAGCTCCACGTTCGCAATGGTGTGCGTCTCGCTCGGCATTTAAAAGCATAGTTTTAACTTTAATGAAGCAAGAGGAGGCCATTAAAGAGATACTCCCTCAACGGAAGGAGGGCCAGGCCAGCACCAAGGGAAGGCACCTGGGCAGAGGGCACCTGCCCCCGCCCCCACCCCGAGCCGTCCGTTCCTTCCTTGAGCCACACCGCACACGTCTGTGGGACCCGAGGCCCCATTTCCCAGGGAGAGAACTCCCCTCCCAAGCCATTCATACTCATTTACCTTAAATTATTTGCCTTCATTCTCAAAATCCTACGAAATGATTTACCTCGTGATGTGATTTACTTGTATTTTAAAATTCCCAACAGCGCCGCCCAGACCCCAGGACGTAAATGTGTCTCCTCTCCCGCCGAACAAGCCCCCCCAAAACAGATAAAACCAGAGGCGCTCCTCCTGCGCGGGGCTTTCTGCAGAGCCTGAGTGATGGGGGCCGTCCCGGGGCCGCGCCGGGATCGACAGCGCAGAAGTCACAATCAGAAAACAAATCCCGTGGCAAATGCGCCGCGTCGGAGGCCACCTCACTCGGAGGAAACGCTAATTGCCGCTACCTGGCTAATGCTGGCGAGGCCCAGGAAGGAAACATTAAGTTATTATTTTTAATAACGTTTACAAGTCTATCCAGCCATTTCCCGCCGGTGAAAGATGTCAGCCTTGGCCAGACGTGGCAGAGCCACTTTTCACCAAAGACGCTCCTCGTCTTCCCCCTGATGGCAATCATTAATTTTGTTTTTTAACTCGGTCTTCAAATGAAGACCGATGAGCGGGAGAGGTTTAAATGCAGGCTGCTTACCTTCAGAAAAATGGCTGGGAGACGGCGGATCGCGGCGTCCGCGTCCAGGCCGGCTCCTGTTTGGGGAGCAAATGGAAACCAGCGTCAGGCGGACGCAGATGGGCCTGGAGGGCGGCAGGTGAGGGCCCGGCCGCTCCTCACCGCCTGGAGGCTCACGGCGGGTGCCGGCGCGTTGCCGCTGCTGATGTTCGTGTCACGTTGCAATGTTTGTTTCCTATGAACAAGCTTCTCTGTCGGAGATCGGCCGGCCTCCTCGCTACGCGGGCACGTGGCGAGCGTTGTGCCGTGTCCTTAAAGCACTTTCCTCACCGCGGAAACTCACCGAGCCCTGGTTTTAGTCAAATGTCCGCCGGCCTTATTTGATGGCTAGCATTTTATTTTCTAAATATATGGTTTTTATTGATTTTTAGAGAGAGAGGAAGGGAGAGAGAAAGATCCATGATGAGAGAGAATCATGGATCGGCTGCCTCCTGCACACGCCCCACTGGGGATGGAGCCTGCAACCCGGGCAGGTGCCCTGACGGGGAATCACCGTGACCTCCTGGTTCATAGGTCGATGCTGGACCACTGAGCCACACCAGCCGGGCTATCAGTTCATTGTTAAGTCCAAGGTGCGACGTGGCGTCACTACGGGCTGCTCCCTCGTCGGGGCTGGGCAGGCACTTCCTTCCATGCAGGCTCCTGGCGCTGGCTGGCGGTGGTTTGGGGTGAGCGTGGGGTGAGGGGGTGGAGTAAGGATGCGGAAGCGCTTCCAGATGGCGGAGCAGGTTCTCCGAACGCCCTCCCCCACGACGGCCCGCGAGCACGGGCCAGTGCTGTCCAGATGCACCGCTCAGAGCTGGAAAGGAGCCAAAGGCCTTGGCTGGCCGGCGGAGGAGGGGTCGCGCAGGGAGCGCAGCCGGATCTGGGGGGGCCCGAGAGCAGACACGGAGCGTGTCACTCATTACCACCCCTGGGAGGCGTGGGGAGAGGCCCTGTGTCCCCCGCGCTGTGGGAGGTGGTCCCAGGGCCACAGCTGGCTGTGAGGGGGGAGCAAGAAGAGCAAGTTCAAACTTCCATCCTCAAGGTTCTTCTCTTTGAGGTTCACTCGGTGTTTCTCTCCCCTTCACGGTCCTCACCTGTTGGGGGAAGAGCTCAGGTAAGGCCCGCGGCTCCCCTAGCTGAGCCTCTCGGTGGGGGTGCCTGAGCTGCAGGTTCTGGTCTACCCTCGAATCTTTCCTGTCTCTCCCAGTTTGGAAAGAGCAAAGGGCGAGTTTGAGAGTCAGCCTTGTTTTTCCCACTCGGGGCGCTGCTTCCCAAATGCTCACCTCACCTCCTCCTCACCCCCCTCCACACCCTCCTTTAAAAATATATATATATTTGTATTGCTTTCAGGGAGGAAGGGAGAGAGAGAAACATCAGTGATGAGAGAATCATGGGTCGGCCACCTCCTGCACGCCCCACCCTGGGGATGGAGCCTGCAACCCGGGCCTGTGCCCTGACCTGGAATCGAACCCTGACCTCCTGGTTTGTAGGTCGGAGGCTCAACCCCTGAGCCACGCGGGCCGGGCTCTCCCCGTCTTGTCTTCTCTGTGGGAGCGGGAGAGGGCGGGGCAGGGCCAGCACCCTGGGAAGGAAGGAAACGAAGGCCTGGAGCACACAGAGCAGAACGGTGCGCGTGAAAGCCGGCGCACGGAGGGTGGGCTGCGGGAGACCGGGACGTGGCGGTGGTGGTCATTCGTGTCGGTGGGGAGGTCCCTGCGTTCTGCAGGCGTAGGAGTGGCTGAAGCAGAGCAGCAAACGTGGGTGTGCAAAGGGCCCACGAGGTTAAGCAGGCTGTGCTGTCTGGCGCGCTCCAAACCCCGGGGAGGAATAGGCCCCGGAGCGCCAATGGTACTGAGCTCCTCAGCTCTGAATCTCAGACCCTCCGCCATTCCCTCTCCCTCTTTTTCATTTGAGAATATCCTTCCTAATGCAGTAAAATTAGGATTCTCATTCAACATGAACTCCTAAGTGCCTGCCACTTTATTATGCAGACTGGGCAAAGGGGGGGGGGGGTCCCGTGAACCCCCTTCTGTTCATCACAGTGCCCTGGGCATGGCATCTCCAGGGCCCGCCCGAGGGCCTGGTTCCAGTGGTCCTGGCCGCTTTGTTCTCGGGTCTGCTGGGCCTCAGAGAGGGTGGTATTCAGAGCTGGGTATGTGGCAGGTGGTTCTCAAGGGGGGACAAAGGAGAGCTGATGGCGTTGAAGCTTTCAAGAAAAAAATTACAATTTTTGGAAAAAAAATTTGTCACGAGGATCTTGGCAGCTTCCCGGTGTTTTAAGAATTTTCTGATGAGATTGGTGAAGCTATTGAGGAATAAATATCATTTCTCAGTTTTGTGGGATAGGACATGGGATAAAGCCCGCCACCCGGGCACGTGCCCTGACTGGGAACCGAACCGGCGACCTCCGAGTGCACGGGACGACGCTCGCCCACCCGAGCCTCACCGGCCAGGGCATCAAGTCACAACATTTGAAAGAATACCACCCTCTCACCACTTCTTTCATTTGGTAAAATGTAGATATTTTTGCAACTATGTGCTGTTCGTGTCAGCCTCTGGTAGCCTTTCCTTTCCTAAACGAAGATAAATTTCTGGCGTGTGTTCCGACGGCTGAGGATGGACAGACCTGCTCTGCGTGCGGAGGACGAGCCGGCGGTCAGGCCCCTGGCTGGGTCCTGCTCTGCTGGCCGGGGAGGGGAAAGGCCGGTTACTCTGAAAGTTGCCCCAGGACAATGGCTTCTTTCCTTCACTGGCCGCCACCCGTCTCCAGGGGACACGGGGTTACGCGGGCTTCCCGTGACAACGTGGGAGTGACAAGGCCCGGCCCGGCGGCACGGTGGCCTAAAAGACGGACCCTCCCCGCCCTGCGTCCCTGGGTCCCCCACGTATAAGCCCTTCGGGCGGCTTTCCTTTGCTTGGTAGCCGAGAGCACCCTGATACAGGCGTGTCCCCCAGGCTCATAGCCGGGGAAGCGCCTTCTCTCTCCGCCGTGAGCCTGGAGCTCAGCTCCCCCTCGGCCTCCGGGATCATTAGCGCCGAGCGCCCGTCTCCCGGCGGTTATATATGGTGGCTCGCGTGTGGGTATACGATTTTTCTTCCCTGCAGCCCCTCTTCCCGCCCAAACCAGCAGAAAAATAAATAGCCGTATAAAAGAGGTGGATGTTACAGACAACAGCACGCGGCCGGATCCGGGCCGCGCTTCCCCCAAAGAGTCATTTCAGTCTATTAGGCACATAACGCATGTTTTTAAAAAGCATCCGTTGTAAATACATATTTGCTGAGATGGACTGCGGCAGCGGCCCTCCGGGGGAGAGGGTGTATTTTACAACCTGCCAGGAAGGATCCTGGGAAAGGTAGAACCAGGGCCCGCAGAGAACCCCGACGCCTCCCCCGCGGCCCAGCGGACGCCCTGTCCCTGGATGGTCCCTGACACGTGGCCCGTGGCCCGGGCAGCAGCTCTGGCAGCCACTGTCTCCCTGACGTCCAGGAGCCGCTCATGCTAAACGCGGCGTCCGAGCCGAGGGGATGGGGCGGCTCTCCATGTGGACGTGCCTCCCTCGGCCCCTGGAGGGGCGGCTGCCTCAGGTGGGCCTGGATCACTGTACCTGGCAGGGGGTTTTGGGGGGAGGGTGGAGAGGAGGGGGCCTGAGCAGAAACCAAGCACCCCCACTCAACTGTGTGGGCTCCAGGGGCCTCATCAGCCCAGGGCAGCTCAGGACCTGCTCTTCGGGTCTCAGCGACACGCTCACGGGCCAGACGTGTGCCCGCTGTTACAGGTGTGAACAGCAGCTCCAGCCGGGACCCTGCGGAACCAGGAGAGCAAAGCGGGCGCCAGAACCCATTTCAGCCCCTGAGGCGCGCAGCCCCCCCCCATGCTTGCTTCACGGACGTGTGTGCCCCTCCCGCGTGGCTGGCGGCTCCAGCCTGGGACAGCTCCCGACGGGAGTAATTCCTGGGGCGATGAGGTGCCCTCCCCGTGGCCTCGCGTCAGGCGCTGTCAGTTCGTTCATTAATTCGTGGTGCCCGGTCGCCCTCCTGGTCAAGCCGTGCGGCGTTTGGTAACCAGGAAGTCGTCGGGGCGCTACCTGGAAGTCACCTGAACGTCCTCGTTCCCACGGATTTTCACAGGATGACGTCATCGCCACCCACAGCTGAGTGGACTGCTACGCGAGTGTTCACAGAGGGTGACCTTCTAACCCCCCTGCCCTCATGAGCCGGCGTCGGTGTGGAAGGAAGAATCCGTCCCCACCCACTCGGTTCCTCCTCGCTCGGGCGCTATAACCATTGCCATCCTTATGCTCCTCCACCCGTTGTCCCAGATTCGGTCCGTAGGAACCCCTCCAGCTCGGAGCACCCCTTTGCTTCCTGTCGCAGGTGGCCCGAGGTCGGCCTGCCCCCTCCCGCCCGGACCTGCAGGGACCTCTTCCCTGAGGACCCGGTTCCTGCTGCTCAGAGACAAATGACCGGGTCCCGGTGTGCCCCTGGCCGCGGGGGCACCGCCGCCAGCCAGTGCCAGGGGGCGGGGCTAGAGAATGTAGCGTTCCCTCTCCCATTTCTTTCCTTTCTTTGACAAACCCGTGATTCCAAACTAATCCCTTTGGTTCGATTCCAACGCCACAGGCGCTTCCCTCACTCCCTCCGCCCGGACCCCCTCCAGTCGGCCTCGGCACCTCCTTTCTCTCTCAGTTCACAGCCTGGTTCCCGGCAGCGCTAATGCGCGTGTGTTTGCTCTGAGCTGCAATGCACAGGCGATAATGTCAGCATTACTAATTATTGCTACCACAGCGGCACCCCCATGTTAACTGGAGCTGCAGGCAGCTTTCACGGCCTCTCGTCTTTGTGGGTGCCTTAGCAATACCTGTAGCCTGTGTTCAATCAGGAGGAGACGTTAGAAAAAGCCAGGCTGGGGATGCTTCGTGGGGTTACCGGCTCGGATTACTCAAAAGCATCGGCACAGGGGGTGTCGGGGAAGGAAGAGGCGAGGGACTTACACGTGCAGGCGACGTGGAGACCTGGTGGCCAACGGCAAGTGGTCGGATCCCAGAGAAAAAAAGCCACAGGGGCATTGTGAAGACAAACGGGCGACGAGGAATGTGGACAGCCTGTGGCACGGTACCACCGTGTCCATAGTCAGTGTCGGACGGACGTGGTGCTGAGGCCGGAGGCTGCATCTGTGGAGCCACCGCTAATCCTGCTCCTCGTACCTTCCTGCTGATGAGCCAGCTGATGAGAACCGAGCAGACGTAGCTGGGAGTTTATTTATAGCGCGTAGGTGTGTGCCCTGAGCTTTTATTTTAAGCGCTGCCTAGCCCGCTCCCGCGCCCACTGATTTCCCCGACTCTGTCTCCGTTTCTAGACCTTCCATCAACTCCGTTCTTTCTAAACAGCCACGGGCTCTGTTTGCACGGTGCCGGGTCCCACCGCCCCACGCAGGAGTTTAACTCATTAGAAACATGCGTCTCGCAGTAAAAGCCCTTCCAGACACGTACTTGACACAAGGCCTTGCCCATGGACAGCCGTTCCCCAAAGCGGGGCTCTGGTCGCCTGCTCCCTCCTTCCGGGACTTGCGTTCCCAACCTGGGGCGCTCTTCCCCGCCTGTGAGCCCACTGCCGGGAGCCTGTTTCACACGTGAGAAACCGGGGCTGAGTTACGGAGGCCGGTCATCTCATGTTCTCCAGCCCCCAACCCCACAGCTGGCCTTCTGGGTGCTGGGGACCCAAGAGAAAATGAGCCAATGTTCCCAAATAAAGAGGCGGTCCCTGCGATGGCCCCACTCGCCCACCTGGAGCCTCGCCCAAGGGCCTTTGCCTGGATGCGGCCTGGAAGTGACGGGGCACTGGCGGGCAGAGGCCGGGGCGGCTCCGTGGGTAGAGCAGCTGCGTATAAGACACCCCGCTGTCTGGAAACGCTCGCACTGCGTGGCTCGGCTCAGTGATTTTCAACCTTTTCCATCTCACGGCACAGAAACTAATCACTAAAAATCTGTGGCACACCAGAAAACATACTTTTTGGTGATCTGATAAAGAAATTATGTAGAGTCCTGGCTGGTTTGGCTCAGTGGATAGAGCGTTGGCCTGTGGACTGAAGGGTTCCGGGTTCAATTCTGGTCAAGGGCACAGGCCCGGATTGTAGGCTAGTTCCCAGTAGAGGGCGTGCAGGAGGCAGCTGATCCATGATTCCCTCTCCTCATTGATGTTTCTCTCTCTCTCCCCTCTCCCTTCCTCTCTGCCACCAATGAAAACATAAAATGCTAGTAAAAATAAAAAAGAAATCATGTATAAGTTTGGCGCATTCACACTGGACAGCTATTGTGTGTTGACTGTTGTCACATTTTTATTTGAGAATCTGGGGGAAGAAGCCGGCGCCCTCCCTGACTGCCAGGGGCTGCGTTATTTTAAAAATCCTCACGGCACCCCCGCTGAACAGCACTGGCTGAGCTTTTATTTTTCTACTTCGGTTGCCACCTGGGTGTCTCTTCCTTCTTAACGTGACGTAGAACTGTTCTGCAGACTTCAGGCCCTGCCTCCGCGGCCTGAGCCCAGAGGTCACCGTGAACGGTGCCCCTCGGGGGGAGGGGCGGCTGCCCTGGGGTGCTGGCTGAGTGCCCTGGAGTATTTCTAGAGCTCTCTATCTTTCAGAAAAAGTAAGTCAAATCTTTCTGTGAAATCTCCTGATTTTTAAAATGATGGCCCCAAGAAAGCATTTAGAAATTGTAAAACATTTTTAGGTCAAACAAAATACATCCGATGCCTGTTACTGAGCTTACCAAACACTCCGAGTTCCCGAGAAAAAGAGTCTGAGTGGCCCTGGGCGACCTCTCCGGGTCACGGGACTCCTCTTTCTCGTCAACACCCAACGGGGAGGATGCTGCTCCGTGTCCCCAACCCCCAGCGGCCTTGAGGGCAGACGCTGGCCCTCCCCCCGTGCCTTCGCGCCCAGTAGGTCTCCGTCACACTGATGATCGGCGGCCTGATTCTACACTGAACGGATCAGGCTCGGAAGCTCCCACGTGTGCACACAGCTCTCGCCTGTCACGCGCCCGTCTCAGGCGTGTCAGGTGAGGCGGCAGGATGGGGTGCTGGCTTCATTTATCCCACTTCCCGCAGACCTTCTGGGGGAGCCGCAGCTCATCCAACATGTGTACGCGGCGAGCACGCGGGTATGTGCGAGGATAAATTGTAAAGTATAATGTGACGTAGCGCGGCTCTTGGGCGGGAGCCACGGCTCCGAGCTGCGGTGGTGTCGGCGTCTTGGCAAACGCAGGTCCTTCAGGAGACGCTGCACGTCCTCCCCCAGCCAAGATCTCGAGCGGAAAGAAGACGTGTGGAGTCTTTGCAAATCAGCAGAAGTGACCGCCCGTGTTCCAGCCGACTGCCTGCCTTCCCGGCGCCGGGGAGCCGTGGGGAAGGGGGAAAGGAGAGAGGAGACATCGGGACCAGCGGCCCAGGCCCGAGAAGCATCCGCCAAGGAACGGGCCACACTCCGCCTCCCGCTCGGCCCTGACGGCGGGTGCTCTCGGGCACCGCTGACCCCCAGCCCTGTCCTCCTGGCCACACCCTCCTGTTGCCCGGGCTGAGGTCTCCACAGCCCACTCACCCTCGCGGCGTTAGCCCAGGTAAACTGAGTCAGGCCAGGCCCCGGTGGTGTCTGAGGGGTGGGTAGATGAAGGAGGTACTTGCTCCCCTCTGCGCCCCAGAGGAGGACCCTGCAGACTCGATTCTCTGTGGTTTGCATCTCGTCTCGGCGCACCCCCTCCTGCTCAGCACGTCTTTGAAGGCCAGCGCCGGGGCGAGGGAGTGTCCGGAGACTCCTGCCGCATTTGAGCGCTGAGTTACTGGAGTGAAAAGGGGTGTTGTATTCACACACATGCGCACACACGTTCTAAATTGTGAGATCTAAACGACGCGTCAAAGAGGGCCGTGGTCGTCGCCTCAAAACCGCCGAGGCCACAGAAATAAGAGGCGCCTGAGAAACGCCTGAACCAAGAGCCCGAGGCACAGGCGGCCGGACCACCCGACCCGGTGTCCTGGCCGGGTCTCGGGGCAGACACGGGGCGTCAGGAAACATCAAGAGTGTGAGCGAAGCGTGGACTTAATTTCTTATTTTTTAAAATATATTTTTACTGATTTCAAAGAGGAAGGGAGAGGGAGAGAGAGAGAGAAACATCAATGATGAGAGAGAATCACGGATCGGCTGCCTCCTGCACGCCCCACACTGGGGATCGAGTCCACCACCCGAGGCATGTGCCCTGACTGGAATCGAACCCTGACCTCCTGGTTCCTAGGTCGATGCACAACCACTGAGCCACACTATCCAGGCCAACACGTGGACTTTAGTTTGCGGCAACGTGTCGACCTAGCGTCATCCATCATAACCAATGACCGCTCTCGCTTCAGAGGTTCGCCACGCGGGCCACTGCACGTGCGGGGACTCCCTGTGCTCCCCTCTCAGTGTCTCTGTCGTCTAAAACGGTTGTTGTTTTTTTACGTCTGTTTTAAAAATGAAGACACGGACATCGCATGTGAAACCGGCATGCGGCTGAGGAGCCTCACCTTGGCCATGGAGGCGGCACCACGGGGCGGGGGGAGGGAGGGGGGGCGGGGGGCGGTGAGCAACCAGGCCGTGAGCTCATTACGCAGATTCATCCCAGGGCTTGCTTGGGAAGCTGGAAATTAACCGTCAGCGATGCCTCCATATGGCTGGTCTCGTTAACCTCTCCCGTTCCAGACAGAAGGCCTCCCAGAAACAAGGCTGCAGAGGAAGGAATCAGGGGCGCTGGGGAGGCTGGGTACCCCCGAGGGGATGGGCTCGCCGGGCGGGGAGGCTGTGCGAGGCGGTGGGCCCGGGCTGAGGATGGAGCACCCGGCAGAACGGCTTCTGGGATCCTGCGAAAGGTGGGGAGACTGGGTCCTGAGGGAGGTGGGAGACTGGGTCCTGAGGGAGGTGGGGAGACTGGGTCCTGCGGGAGGTGGGAGACTGGGCCCTGAGGGAGGTGGGAGACTGGGTCCTGAGGGAGGTGGGAGACTGGGTCCTGAGGGAGGTGGGAGACTGGGTCCTGAAGGAGGTGGGGAGACTGGGCCCTGAGGGAGGTGGGAGACTGGGTCCTGAGGGAGATGGGAGACTGGGTCCTGAGGGAGGTGGGGAGACGGGATCCTGCGGAAGGTGGGGAGACGGGGCCCTGAGGGAGGTGGGAGACTGGGCCCTGAGGGAGGTGGGAGACTGGGTCCTGAGGGAGGTGGGGAGACTGGGCCCTGAGGGAGGTGGGAGACTGGGTCCTGAGGGAGATGGGAGACTGGGTCCTGAGGGAGATGGGAGACTGGGTCCTGAGGGAGGTGGGGAGACTGGGTCCTGAGGGAGGTGGGAGACTGGGTCCTGAGGGAGGTGGGAGACTGGGTCCTGAGGGAGGTGGGGACACTGGGCCCTGAGGGAGGTGGGAGACTGGGTTCTCCACTGTCCGGATGTGGTGTCTGAGCACTTCGCTGCCCAGAGGAAAGGCACGGCATTCGTTCGGAATTCCTCCCACCTCCCTCCCAGGCCCCGTCGGGCTCCGGGGGCGGCGCCGGGAGCCCGCAGGTCCACTCCGGAGTCGCCCGACCTTCTCCCCGCATGTCTCTCCCTGCATGTCTCTCCCTGCGTGTCTCTCCCCTCATTGACAGCCCTTGCTTGACACGAGGACTCAGCTCCCCCTCCTTCCGGATCCCGATTTGGGGGAGCGGCAACACCTGCCCGCCGATCGCCTGCCACTGGGCATCTGGGCCCGGCTGACGGGCTGTCTGCTTTGACTAATGATGTGATTGATGGACAAAATAAGGAAGAACATACAAAAACACTTCTGTCTGGGCTGGTGTGTCAGGGAGCCTTCATCAAGTGGCGGCTGAAGGTATATTCCGCGGCACGCCTCATTACCCGGTGATGGCGTTCCCGGCAAAGCCGTTCCTTTTCGTGACACGAGACAGCAGGCAGCGTGCGGGGTGGGCCCGCGCGCCCCGAGGAAGTGGAGGCGCGCTGAACAGCGGTCATTTCCAAAACCGCCTGGAGTTGCTTTTCTGTTGTCATGACTTTCACAGGCATCAACGCCGTGCGGAACGGGCGTGCGGGCCTTGGCGAGGAGCGATTTGTTAGGACTGCTGTCCAAACAGCCGGCCCGGGAAAGGGGAGGGGGCGCCCGCACTTTCTCGCTCCAAACCTGTTGCAGACGGAGTCATCTGTCAATTTCGTTGCATGGAAAGGGTACACAGAAGCAGAATCCAAACAAATGTCTGTTTCAGGCGACACGTGTGGAAAACGCTGCAGGCGCCCGGCCGGCCGGCGGGGCTCAGGGGCTGAGCGTCGACCTAGGAACCAGGAGGTCACAGTTGGATTCCCGCTCAGGGCACAGGCCCGGGTTTCGGGCTCGATCCCCAGTGTGGGGGGTGCAGGAGGCAGCCGGTCCATGATTCTCTCATCATGGATGTTTCTCTCTCCCTCTCCCTGTCCCTTCCTCTCTGAAATCAATACAAATATGTTAAAAAAGAAAACAAGGAAACGCCGCAGGGCCCATGTCGCACCGTCTCGCTCAGCACACGGAGCGGGCACAGCGCTGCCCCGTGCCGCCTGTAGACCGGGCGGCGGACACGCAGGAGAGTGACCCGGGCCTGGTGTGTGCGTGATGACGGGCCGAGAGTCGGCACTGGCTGGAGCCGGCGGACGGGAAGAACTGCTTCGTTCCGTGTGAGAACCGGAGCCTGAGACCGGAACCGCGGGCAGAACCGAGGTCGCAGGCAGAGCCTGGGCCGGGTTCCCGCCTCCTTGTCAGGGGACGGCTGAACACGCGTGGGGTTGGGTCACACGCCTCGCGCTGTATATTTGCAGAGGATTGTAGCTTTCCATGATATTATTTGTCCTTTCATCTTCTTCTCCTGGCAAATTGTCTTTGCCAAGGTACCTTCTGGCACACGTTCCCATCTTCTTCTTGAACATGTTGGACTGTCTCCAAAGAGAGATGCTGGAAATGAAGTTTCATTTTAAAAGCGATTTTTATCCCGTTCTGCTACCCCCAGTGGCGGGTTATTGTGAATCACATACAATCTTAACGGGTAGTGATTAGGCGAAACTCTTGTCTGTGATAAAGGTTAGATGACAGATGAGAAAATGTAGATGAGATCTCGATTTCTATTTAAAAAGGGAGAAAGGCATAAATGCAAAGTCTCGTTACGATAAACGCGGGAGGTCGCGGTGACCGTGCGTTTCATTCCCGGGGAGAGGCAGAGGCAGCCCGGCCGGGTCGGCGTGGGCACGCGCTGCACCACCGTCTGGCACCAGGGTCGCTCGGCGGCTCTCGCCATCACAGCGCACAGGTTCCTTGTCCTACTCGGGTTTGTGTATCTTTCTTGACGATTTCATTTCACAAAACTCCTCCTATTTTCCCAGACGCCTCTGCCTTCGGTGGGCGCGACGGCCTCCGACGTGAGAATGGCTCCTGGGAAAACGGGGCGAAGCACGAGTGTTTGTACGTCGCCCGGGCGCCTCTCGGCCCCTTGAGCCCCCCCTTCTTGCTGGTCGTACTCCTGTAACGGAGGTGCCGCATCACCCAGTGGCCTCTGGGATGCGGGCCCTGCTCTGCGACGGGCGGGGTCAGGGGTGAACGGGAGCACTTGCTGGGGGTGGGGCCGACCTGGTAGATGCTTCACATCGGAAGGAGGGTCGTGGGTCATGGTTGTGCGACGGAACTCTTCTCCCTCCACGGGCTGCCGAGGGTCAGACGGCTCCCGAGTCAGATGGCTCCCGAGACACGTTCTCGGCTCCCCGTCCCCTAAAGCTGCTCCGATGGACCCCCCACAGCTGCTGTGACCCCCCGCCCGCCCGGCAGAGTGGACCCGGAGGGGCGCCTGCAGAGAGAGGGCTATGGCACCGCGGCGTGGGGCCTGGTTGGCGGGAGTGGATGAGGCAGCCGACCTGGACCACGGCTGGGCCTCCCTGTTGCCCCCGGGCCTCACACAGGTGCATGGCCGCCCCTCCCACCCCCACGTTACCCCATGCCCTCCACCCGCTTCGACAGGGATTCCGTTCCTCCACCCTGGGGCTCAGTCCATGCCCGGCCTGCACACCCCAGAGGCTGGGGCACCTGAGGCCCTGGGGCAAATCTTTGACCCTCAGTGGACAGCGTCCTCCACCCCCACTGGGGGCGGAGCTGAGCGTGGTGGGTGCGGCCCCTCCGAGGGAGGTGACCGGCCTGGCCGTGCAGGCGCAGGTCAGCCTCCCCCGCCCCCACCCCCACCCCCGGCCTCGTCCCCTCGGCCTCACCTCCCTGGGTTTCCGGGCCCTGACAGGGTCACAGGCGGGTTCGTGTGGCCCCCAGACATGAGTGCTCGGGAAGGGGGTGCCCACCTGGCAGGGAGGGGTGCCCAACTGGTCGGGAAACCCGGCTTGTCAGCTTCTCTGAGGGCATCTCAGGGGGAAGGCCTTGGGGACCCGAAGGGATGGTGGGGGGATGGAATGCACACGGTGCAGCATGAGCCCGCGCCGAGGCCGCAGACCCGGAGGCCACAGGGGGACCGTGCGGCCTCTCCGGGGGTGTCGCCGGCCCCCGGCCCGTCTGCAGCCCCCCCGCCCCCCAGCCCTGCACATCTGCCCTGCACCTTGCGAGCACCCGTCCGGGCGCCGTCTTTGAACTCTGACGAGGTGTGGGAAATACCCATCGACACGTCGGATCACATGTCTTTTGAAATGAGAACTTAGCTCAGTTCCAACTCATTCCAAATGTCACGTTGGCCCTCCGGCTGAGCATCCATCTTCTCCGCCTTTGATATCGTTTCACGCTCCCGGGGCCTCTGGGCCGAGGAGCTGGGGGTGGAGAGGGCGTCGGGCGGCGCCCCAGCCAGTGGCGCCCCAGCCGGGGGCCCCTGCATCTCCCCCGCCGCCCTGAACACCCAGGTCGGGCAGGACCCACTCAGGGCGTGCGCGTGCCCAGGTGAACCTGTGTGGGTGCCAGTCCCAGCCTAACCCCCGGCTCCTGCCTGCGCGACGGGCACCGCCCAGGCCGGCACGGCCCCCGCGGCTCCCGTGTGAGCCCCTTACAGCCTCTCCCTCCTGTGACCCGGCACTGCCCGCTGCCGGCAGGGCTTCGGGAGCCTCACTGCTCGGCACAGGGCTTTGCAGAACGGGAAGCCACGTTGTCCCCATCCCCTCCCCTGCCCCCACCCCGGGCCTCCCCTCTGTTCCAGCCACTGTTTCCCGTCTGGATTCAGGGAGACCCACCGTGGCCCGAGACGGCAGACCCCCGCTGTCGGAGGGCTCGGTTACTCACCTGATACGTCTCCAAAGGCACCTGCACCTCAAAACACAACAGCGTGCAGGCGGGAACGGTGTCACGTGTGAGACAGGCGTGCGCCACGCTCACTTTCCCTGACAAGCGAGACCAGGACGGCTTCCTGATCCCGTTCCGGAAGGAGAGCCGTCGAAGAAGGAGGAGGAGACCGGGAGTCCAGCCATCGAAGGCACAGTGTGCGCTGCTGAAAGTTGGCGAGGCTGAGCCGCCAACCTCCCATTCCAGACGGTGACTTACACTGTGCTCCCCGCGCACGTAAATCACGGGGTATTTTCATGGCAGACACAGAGTTTTACGGCTTTTATGACTATCATGGACGTGGGATTCATATTTTATGGACGGTTCTAATAACAGTAAGAAAACGCTCTGGGAAAATGGGGGTTCCGAGAAGACCAGCCGTCGCTCAGCAGGAGCCGAAACCCAGCGCAATTAGAGGTGAGGCTGCCCCCGATCCCGGCTGCAGCGGGGCCCCCTGACAGGCTGAGCCCGGACGGTGGGGCCCGTGGGGACAGGGGACAGGAGCCCCGAGGAGGGTGGTCTTGGCCGAGCAGGTCTCCCCGGACCCTGACGCTGTCCGTGGTGGGCGCGCGGTCCAGCGGAGCATCAGTGAGCAAACCTGGGCAGGACGCTCGTGGGGCTCTCCCCCTGCAGGGGTGGCTCGGCTTTCGAGGGGGCAGGTGCCACGGTGGGGGGTCCCCTGGGACTTCCTGTCTCACCCACCCTCCTGTCAGCCCCACGGTCCCCGCAGTCGGGCCGTTTGATTCCACAGGGGGACACCTGCCCGAGCCCCTGAGCTGGCCCGGCCGACCCTGGCGCCGTCCGGTGCCGGCGTGCGAGCGGTGGTGGAGTGCTTTCTGTCGGGGGCCACCGGGGCCGCGCCCATCGAGGAGGGACGCCGTCTCTGGGTCCCCCTCGGACTTGCCCTTCCCGCTGCTCCAGGCGCGTCACCTGGCCTTGTCCTCACCCCACGGGGTCCAGACGCAAGGCCCTGCCTGCGACCTCGGCAGGCCTGCTGCGCTCCAGGGCCAGGGCGCGCCTCCTCCTGGCCTGGTCCTGCTCCGGGCCTGGCTGTGAGCCAGGAGCCCGGACACAGGCTCCGCAGTTTCCATGCGCTGCTCGCACGGAGCGTCACGCCTCACACCTGGAGGGCGGTGCTCTCTTCTTCTCCTGGGAGACCCAGGCTGAGAGCCAAGGCGTCGCCAGGGACCCCGCCTCGTGCCCCACCCGCCTTCTCAAGGGCCTCCCGTGGACGCAGGACGCTCTGCGCCCGGGAAGCTACCGGACACCATATTCCCACCGCCGGTGACAGCAGGAGGGAGGCACACGCTGGGGGCGGGTGTGGGGGGGAGCTGGTGCCCGACCCGACGCCGGACCCTGCCTGCCTCCTGCCTGAGGTGCCCAGGGCTGATGACCACGCACCCCGAGAATGAAGGCCCGGGAGGGATCAGTGCTGGCTGGGGCCCAGGTCCCTGGGGTGCCACCACCCGGAGGGTCCCTTCTGTGGGCACAGGCCCCAGGCCGCTGCCTTCCTTCACCCCAAACGGGGGAGCGTGCCACGTGCTGCCTACGATGCCCACAGCCCTCCTGTGGATGCGCGTCCCCATGCCCACCAGATCGCTCACCACGGCCCCTGCTCTGAGCCCTGCTGGTGAGACAGGGTTCGCGACAGATTAGAGGCTGAGTGTTCATGGCACCGCCCTAAGGGCTGCTCGTGAACACACCACCCCCACCCCTTGCCAATCTGGGGGCAGAGGAAATGGTCTCTTTGACCTCTGACCTGCCTGAGCTGGGCCACCCCCACCCCAGCCACAGAGGCAGGTGGGGTGCATGGCTCCGGGCTGCGCCCCTCCTCTCCCTTCTCCTTGGGAAGTGACAGGTTTGCTCAGAGTTGGAAAACATCTGGGATAAACGAGGCCGTAGATCCACGTTTTTAATGCGATTTGCCTGTATTTATTGGGGCGCTCACAATTGATGCCAAGTGAAAAGGTTAAGAGTCCGGGAAACCGGATTATCCCGTTTGCTCGCAGACATGATACAGTGCCGCCCGGGAGGGTGCGTCCCCGCGCGCCCCGCGCCTGACCTCGCCCGGCCGTCCGGGGCTGGCCCAGGAGCCCCGCGAGCCGGTGGGGCACGTGGGTATGTCCACTGTCATTGCTGACCTAACTGTGCATTTTGTGAGCGTCCGCGGGAGCCGTTCTCCCGGGCCTGGGCCGCAGAGGGGGTGCCCGGGCATTGGCATCCCTGCCCCCTCCATCACCTCCGTCTGTGATGCACCTTCATGTCTGATGTTCCTCGCGTCCAGGTGGCGGCCCTGAGAGGGGCGTCGGGGACAGCCGCCAGGTCCCAGCCCAGGCAGCAGGCCCAGAGGGCTGTCCCCGGGCCTGTGAGCCAGAGGAGCGCTGTCCGCCCCCCACCCCCAGGCCAGGCATCTTCTCCTCCTGGCCCGGTTCCCCGTCCGTGTGCCCTCCACAGGATGTCCGGGACCACCTCCCGTGACCAACAACTTTCCCCAAATCTTTGTCTCCAGATCAGTCTCCGTAAAAACCCAAACACAGGCAACCTCGTGGGCTGAGCACCAGCAACGGACAGTGGGCAGGGTCTATGGGGGCCAGGGTCTATGGGGGGCAGGGTCTATGGGGGGCAGGGTCTATGGGGGGCAGGACCGATGGGGGGCAGGGTCTATGGGGGGCAGGGTCTATGGGGGGCAGGGTCTATGGGGGGCAGGGTCTTTGGGGGGCAGGGTCTATGGGGGGCAGGGTCTATGGGGGGCAGGACCTATGGTGGGCAGGGTCTATGGGGGGCAGGGTCTATGGGGGGCAGGGTCTATGGGGGGCAGGGTCTTTGGGGGGCAGGGTCTATGGGGGGCAGGGTCTATGGGGGGCAGGGTCTTTGGGGGGCAGGGTCTATGGGGGGCAGGGTCTATGGGGGGCAGGGTCTATGGGGGGCAGGGTCTTTGGGGGGCAGGACCTATGGGGGGCAGGGTCTATGGGGGGCAGGGTCTATGGGGGGCAGGGTCTATGGGGGGCAGGGTCTATGGGGGACAGGGTCTATGGGGGGTAGGGTCTATGGGGGGCAGGGTCTATGGGGGGCAGGGTCTATGGGGGACAGGGTCTATGGGGGGCAGGGTCTATGGGGGGCAGGGTCTATGGGGGGCAGGGTCTATGGTGGGCAGGACCGATGGGGGGCAGGACCTATGGGGGGCAGGGTCTATGGGGGGCAGGGTCTATGGGGGGCAGGGTCTATGGGGGACAGGGTCTATGGGGGGCAGGACCTATGGTGGGCAGGGTCTATGGGGGGCAGGGTCTATGGGGGGCAGGGTCTATGGGGGGCAGGGTCTATGGGGGGCAGGACCTATGGGGGACAGGGTCTATAGGGGGCAGGGTCTATGGTGGGCAGGACCTATGGGGGGCAGGACCGATGCGGGGCAGGGTCTATGGGGGGCAGGGTCTATGGGGGGCAGGACCGATGGGGGGCAGGGTCTATGGTGGCAGGGTCTATGGGGGGCAAGGTCTATGGGGGGCAGGGTCTATGGTGGGCAGGACCTATGGGGGGCAGGGTCTATGGGGGGCAGGACCTATGGGGGGCAGGGTCTATGGTGGGCAGGACCTATGGGGGGCAGGGTCTATGGGGGGCAGAGTCTATGGGGGGCAGGGTCTATGGGGGGCAGGACCTATGGGGGCAGGGTCTATGGGGGGCAGGGTCTATGGGGGGCAGGGTCTATGGGGGGCAGGGTCTATGGAGGGCAGGATCGATGGTGGCAGGGTCTATGGTGGGCAGGGTCTATGGTGGGCAGGGTCTTTGCGGGGCAGGTCCTATGGTGGCAGGGTCTATGGTGGCAGGGTCTATGGGGGGCAGGGTCTATGGTGGGCAGGGTCTATGGGGGGCAGGGTCTATGGGGGGCAGGGTCTATGGGGGCAGGGTCTATGGGGGGCAGGGTCTATGGGGGGCAGGGTCTATGGGGGCAGGGTCTATTGGGGGCAGGGTCTATGGTGGCAGGGTCTATGGGGGGCAGGGTCTATGGGGGCAGGGTCTATGGGGGGCAGGGTCTATGGTGGCAGGGTCTTTGGGGGGCAGGGTCTATGGGGGGCAGGGTCTATGGGGGGCAGGGTCTATGGTGGCAGAGTCTATGGTGGGCAGGCTCCCGAGAGGCTAAGCAGGCCAGTGTCCGGTGTCCAGTCCGCTCCTCTCTGCTCTCCTCGGCCGAAGCCACGCGCCCGGGGCTGCTGGGCAAACTGATTTATCCGGAGTGTCTGGGCCGAGGAAGGGAGGTGAGCGCTCTCCCTGGGAGGGATTTCAGCTCATTTCACAGATGAAATCAATCAGGTCTGAGCACACTCACTGCAGCGGAGCGGGAACCCACACAGCAGGGGCCCGAGGGGGGCCTCCTGGTCCCTGCCCGTCTGCTCGCCTGGCACCACCGCCCGGCCTAGGGTGTGCCGGGCAGCCCCGTCAGGATAACCGGCATCAGGATAACTGGCGTGGGCCGACCTGGGCCCTCAGGCGAGGTGGAGCTGCAGGTGGAGGAGGCAGGGGCCAGGCCAGGGGGCAAGCTTGGGGTCAGTCACCCCAAATGCACTTCCTTGTTTCCTGGTGGCGTTGGCGGGGTGTGGGGACGGCGCAGGCATGACCACCACAAGAACCAGTGTTCCCATCCTGCTTCCAGGGCTGAGACTGAGCCCCCAGTGCAGAGGTGAGGGCTGAGGGCAGGGCCCGGAGCCTTCTGTGTCCCACATGAATGCAAAGAGCTCGTTCTAGGTCAGTGTGGGGCCTGCACCCCAGGAACAGGGCCTGGGTGACACCTGCATCTCCCTCTGAGCTCTACCCACCATGGTGTCCACACCTGGCACTGGGCTGGGGCCGGCGGAGCTGCCACCCAGGCCGGAGTCCACGTGGCACCCGAGGGAGCAGGAGCCCCGCTTGAGGACAGGGCCCTGCAGGTGGGAGGGCCCCCTTTTTACCCGGGCCGCCCCTGCCTCTCCCAGGCCCAGGTCAGGCTCCAGGCTGCCGTGGACCGGGGGCCTGACCTGCAGGCACCGGGCGGCGTCGCGGGGGCTGAGCCACGCAGCCCACTCCGTGGTCTTCAGGAGCCACGTTCCCAGCGGAGCATCAGAACACGCTTATCCATCTGTTGAAAATTTTATTACGAAGCCTGGATGCCACACATTTGATTGACATTGAATGGCCTGGGGGAACCCAAAGGGGGTGGGTCGCCTCTTCATCCCTCGTGAGGGATGTACGAAGTGGGGCCCCGAGGAAATGGGAACCCTCGCGGGTCCTGGGGCTGAACCCTCCCATCCCGGCCCCCAGGACCGGCCCCTCCCGCGAGGGGGCCGCGGTGAGGTGGTCGGCTCTGCCCTGCGGCTGCCCGACACATCGGATTAATACATCACCAGGTAGGAGCACAGTGAGAATCCGACTGAGGAACTTCCAGCCCGAGGAAGGGGACGATTCATCAATGCAAACTTAATAACATCTATTTGAATCTAACTAAAAATCAATATTTCATTACCAAATTGTTAGTGAGAATGAAGAAAAATTGCGGAAGTCGGGCAGTTTGGTGCTGGGGAAGCGTCGGGAGTTCAATGTGAAGCCGGATGATTCATGAGGCCTCGCCGTGGCAGGGGTGAGGGAGGACGCGCCAGGAAACTCGGAGGGCCCTGGCTCATGACCTTGGCCGTGAGGGGGACACGGGAAAAGGAGAGTGACTGTCAGCTCCCCTCAGGGCCGGAGCCACCATCCATCACGGAGCTGCCCGCAGAGGAGCCGGGCGGGGGCGCTTTCAACACTCGGACCCGACGTGGCTCAGCCCCCCGCGGGGATGAGCAATACACGATGATGGCGGCTGGCGGTGACCGGGTGACTTTACGGGGCGCGGAGATGGGCAGACAGGCTGTGAGAGGTCATGGCTGGGCCCCCTCAGCCCAGCCCCACACGCCCCAGTCCCTCCAGGGAAGTGGGGAGAAGTGGGGGAGGTGGACGTGGCAGCAGTGTCTGTCTGACACCCACATACATGCGCGGGCCCAGGCCTGCTCCAGGTGAGCCTCGTGGAGGAGTCTCATCTAAACACGTGGGTCGGCAGCGGCTTTTCGGGCCGTTCCTGGGGGTGGGGCGTCCATGTGAGTAAATCCCTGAGTGTGTCCCACAGTCCAGGTTTGTCTGGGCCGTCACCACGGGCCCCAGTCCTCCCGAGCTGGGTCGCGAGCTGGCCACGCTGGCGAGCCGACATTGGAGGGATAAGCACGTGTCCTTCTGGCACAAGGAGAACCGTGAGATGTGGCTCTCACGCATGGAAACCTCGTGAATCACAACCCGGCAAGTGTGTGCGGGGACCCCAGCTCCTGGACGGCACTGCAGCGCCTACCTGGACACCTGCACGTGGAATCGCGGGAACAGAGGGTGTGCAGCCGAGGGGTCGTCTGGGCCTCACTTAGTAGAAGCCCCGTGACAAGGCGAGGGTTAGCGTGTGCTCCCCAGAGACCGCGTGTTCCCCAGATGGCGTGTCCTCGTTCTCCTGGAAGCAGAGCCGGTCTGCAGGGGGCCGGGGCCTGTCGCTCAGGGCTGGGCGCAAGGCCAGCCGCCATCATCGTCCGGAGGTGTGATGGGCGAGGCGGACACTTCCTCACGGGGTCCCTTCTGTAAATAAACAGTGCCACCCCACCCAAGCCCCGGGGCCCACGTAGCCATCCCCACGGGGACAGCCCTCCCTCCGGTTGGGGTGTCTGAGGGTCCCCGGATTTTCCCGAGGCCACAGGGGTGGTAGGAGGGCGCTAAGTCCCAGCGTAACCCCAGCGAAGCTCAGGGGTCTGGGGGTGATTGTCCAGAAATGCTGGGGGAGGTTGGCTCGGCCCGGTGTCACCACACCTGGACTTGGACTTGTGTTCTGGGTGCACACTGCAGGTTCCGGTTAGAGGCGTGGAGTGTGGCGTCTTCATCTCTTTAAAATACGTAGACAATAAAAAAATTACAAAAAAATACACGGACACGGGAGCCTAGGGAGAGCACATTCCAGAATCATTTGCGTGTTTTGGAATTTGCCTAAAGGGCGCCCCCTGCGGGCATGCAGTTAGGAGACACAGGAAGCCCAGCTAATCCTGGTGCCAGAGGTTAAAGGTCGTTAAAAGCCCAGTTGCAGCTGCAGGCCCGTTCCTGGATGAGTTCTTCGTTTTCTCCCAAAGCACCTTTCATCTCCATCTCCGTGAGGCGCCCTGAAATTCCTTCTGACTTCCACGACGTGCCAAGGGGGGCGTCCAGGAGGCCCCTCCTGTTAATCCTTCTGTGTATCAGCACCTCAGCGCGCCAGGAAGGAACGGGCTGATGTGGGGGTGCTGGGTGCCACACTCCCGCAGCACAGACAGATGGCGGCGCCTTGGGAGGGAAGACGCCGCGCACCGCTCACCCCAACACGGGAGGAGGCTCAGGGCTGACGCTGAAGGGATGCGCTTGGCGCCCCGCCAGCAGCTCTCACTCAGCACCGCCTTCCAGCAAAGGGGGTGCTGCTTCAGGACCTGCAGCGCGTGGGGGGCGGGGCTCAGCGCTGGGGCGAGGTCCCCTGTCCTGCTGCCCTGCTCGCCCTGCCCACGGGCCCTCTCCCCAGCACAGGTGGCCGCAGACCCCAGCGGGTTGCTCCGTGGTCGGTTCAGGGAACAATGGTGGAGGCCTGCCAAGGCCAGGCGGCTTCCCTGGGCTGCGCCAGGCCCGCGCTCACCTGCGGCTGACCCCCCCCCCCCCCAGGGGCTGCTGGGAGGAGCCTGGGCACAGGGCAGCCCTGGGAGGGCGCACAGAGGCCCAGAGGCACTGGGCGCCCCTCTTCACCGGCCACGAGCCCCCGAAGGCGCCTCTCCGGGCAGCACACCTTCCAGAACGGAGCCCAGCATGGCTCCCGCCCCGGGGCAGCGTGCAGGGAGCCTGGACCCCACGGTTCCAAACTGGCCTCCCGGTGGAAGGCACCGCCCGGCCGGCGGCTCAGCGGCTGAGCGTCACCTGTGCACCCGGAGGTCACGGTTCGATTCCCCGTCAGGCACCTGCCCGGGTTGTGGGCTGCAGGCTCGGCGTGGGGCGTGCAGGAGGCGGCAGATCCATGGCTCTCTCATCATGGATGTCTCTCTCCCGCTCCCTTCTGCTCTGAAACCCATAAAAATCCGTATTTTCTAAATGAAAGGGCGCAAGCACAAGCCCCCTTTCGGTCTGGAGCAGCCTCGGGTCCGGAGAGGGAGGCTGTCCCCGCGTGTCGCTGTGGGGACCCGGCTCCGTCTGCTTCAGCTCCACCACCCAATGGGGTCTCGCCTCCTGCGCCCACAGAGCTGCGTCCCGGGCACACGCGCCCCTTCCTCTCGCGTCCGTCGCCCACGTGGCGGGCAGGAGAGAGGGACAGGACGCTCCCTGCAGGGCTGCCCGTGGGTGTAGCGTCCGCAGTCCCCATGTTCAGGCCTGTCGCTCGGCCACCTCCTCTTCTCTCCCAGGACACGCAGGGATGCCCCTATCGGCCCCCGCCGACGGCACCCCCCCCCCCCCCCCCGACAACGGCGGTTCTCAGATCCACCAAGACCAGCGGTGCCCGCAGCTGCGGCTCCTTCCACCACAGTCCCCTGATGGCCGTCCCTCCACGGGGCTCAGCCTGGCGCCACGTGGGGGGAGGGCGCGGTACAGGGAGACCCGGGGGAGCCCCCACATTTGTCCTCAGGCCCCAGGCACCCTCCTGCTGGCCTCTCGCCCACGTGAAGTCACTCAGGTCATGAGGGACCGAGGAGGGGAGACTCCAGCTCTACAGCCCGTGGCAGCTGCCGCTCAGCCTGGCCCCCCGGTGCTGAGGACGCTCCTTCCTGCACCGGCAGCCGCCCCCCGCCAGGTCTTGGCCACCAGTTTGGGGGGAGGGGTGAAGCTTACACAGTTTGGGGGACCCTCTAAGAAAAAAATACAAAATTATGAACCTAGAAACACTAGGGTTCCTCCCAGACTGGTGCCTGGGCGGGTGGGTGGCCGTGAGGCGGCGCTGTGTGAGAATTCTGCGGCGTGAGGGGCGGGGGACGGGGAGGGGCACTCACGGGCCAGCTCCCTGAAGGCCTTGGTGCGAGCACCCGGGGGGCGCTCCTGGGGGAGGGGCTGAAAGGCTGACCGCATAGACGCTGCACCCTCACGGCGACCTGGCTGGAAGGGGCGCGTGTGCCCGGGACGCAGCCCTGGCTGGGGGAACCGCAGGGGACCTGGTGTCCCTGTCGCTTCTCTGACTCCATTCCCCATCCTGGTCACCCCAAGACACAAGCCCCCCTTGCGTGGGACTTAGAAGCAGCCTCCTAGCTGAGCCTGTGGTGTCCAGCAGAGCACGGACCCTCAGGAGTCAGGGCATGATCCCCCGGAAGCCCCACGGCGGCCCCGGGACAGTGAGGCGCAGCCTGTGCGCACAGGGCATGCTGGGAGGGGCTGGCTGGGTGTGTGCAGGCTTCGCGTCGGGGCACATGCTGAGCAGGTGGAAACCCTTAGAAGGTTCTTCCTGGGGAAGGAGCAGCCGCGGCCCCGCAGCCGCTCTGTGTGCGGCTCCCCCGGGTGACTGAGTCCCTGTGGCCACCATGACTGACTCCCAGTGCCGGCGGGAGGCTGGGCCCACACCCCTGGGACATGGGAAGAGGTGGGCTCGCAGGAGGCGGCTCTGGCCGCCCTGGAGGCGTCCGCAGGCCACGGCCATCGCTGGGGGCCCCTGCTCCCTGCGAGCCTCGCTCAGCCCAGAGGCCCAGCTAGTCACTCAGAACAGTCGAGAGAGAGGGTGGGAGGCCAAGCAAGCTCAGAATGTTGGGGCTCCGGGGCCCCAATAAGATGTTCCCAACTGGTTCTCTGCCCACGAGCAGATGGGCTCCGAGGGCCCTGCTCGGCGCCCGGGAAGCAGACACCCGGGCCTGGGCGGCTTCCAGGGCGCCGCGCCGGCGTTGACGCGCGGCGACAGTCGGAAACAGCCCAGCTCGCTCCGCATGTGATTTGCAGGAGCGTCTTAATTGGCATCTTGATGATCTGATTGCGGGAAGTGCTGGTGGCGGAAGGTGTATCTCTAAATAGATGAGAGGAGGGACCCACATCTGTGCGAGGATGCGGGCTCCCGGGGCCAGGCCTCCCCTGGGGTGTCAGCCTCACCCTGAACCTCAGGGGGCCCTGCTGGATGCGTCCTCCCCGCCCACCTGGCGCGGGGCCCGCGGCTTCCCTCGGGGTCGGCAGCGTTTTTCTCTGTGGCACCAACTCCAGGCTCTGGCCTCTGGGAGCCTGGTTCCAGCTAAATATTTTGGAAATATGTCCTAAAGGCAAGTTATCTCACCGTGACGGCCCATCCGGCGGAGAAGATCTAAGGAAACCCTGAAACCCGCATCACGTTCCAGAACATTCTATTTTATGCGGTCCCGAGTGCAGCACAGGGGGTCTTTAATAATTCACCGCTTGTTAACATTAAACAACTGTTAACACGCGCACCTAATTAGTTATGCTTGCTTGACATGTTTGCGTCTTTAATAATTGATGCATTTATCTTAATTACTAACAGTATTATGGTTGGAATAGGCATCTTTTTTTCTATCTTAAAATTGTAACAAAAACTGACTTTTTGCCAAAAATGATTATGCTCTAAGTTTTAATTACTCATTGTAATTAACTTGCAAGCTGCAGTATTTTACTAAAGTATCTTTCACAAAAAATGTAATGGGAGAGGGGTGATTGGCTGTTTATGTAGCCAAGTTGGTAAATATTTCATCAGTTGGATATTACCCTTTCGGCGTGGATGTAAAATAACGGTGCTTTCAAGATACGAGTCCGCCGACAGGCCTCCCTCGCTGAGAACTTGCTACCATTTCTACCCTAAAGGTGGTCCCCAGCCCGAGCCTGACACGCTCCCTGTGTGCGGGTTCCGGGCACGAGGCAGGCAGGCCTGGCCTCCACTCCTCCGAGGTGTGGCGTTGACTGGACATTGGTGGGCGAGCAGCGTCCACGCCCTCCCTCCTTCCTGCAGCCACGTTTGACCGAGGGAGCCTGAACACCCGTGCTGCGTGATGTTTCTATTTCAGCGTCCCGTGTGGGGCCCACACACCCGCTGCTGGCCGGGGTTTCTCAGCTGCCGCCCCAGAGCCGGGGTGCAGACTGACTCAGAAATCCCACCACTGCCGGGAACACTGGCCCAGGAAGGACCCGGAAGGAGGTGATTTTAGCAGTGAAAAAACTAAGGCTGCTGGCCTTGGGCTCAAGCTCACACACAAGGACCAAGGAGGCCCAGCCGGCGTGGCTCAGGGGTTGAGCGTTGACCTAGGAACCAGGAGGTCACAGTTCAATTCCCGGTCAGGGCACATGCCCGGGTTGCAAGCTCCATCCCCAATGGGGGGCATGCAGGAGGCAGCTGGTCAAGGATTCTCTCTCATCATTGATGTTTCTCTCTCTTTCTCCCTCCCCTTCCTCTCTGAAATCAATAAAAATATATTTTAAAAAAGAAAGAAAAGAAAGAAAGAACAAACGAAAGAGGAGAGACCTTAGACCTTCAGGTGGCGAGGCCTTATCTCATCCATTACACCCGGTAAGCTGGATGGAATGATCAGGACGGACGCACACGTGTCGCCCGGTGGTGGGCTTGGCACAGGGGCATCAACCACTGTGCCCAGGGGCTTCCAGGTTCGTCTTCCCTCACTCCGCGCTCACGGGCACAGTGTGGCGTGTGAGGGAAGACAAGGTGAGTACACAGACCCTGTCCTGGGAGGGTTCCAGATACTCGGGACCAAAGCCACCCCCAAAGCCACTGCAATGCTTTCGAACAAGGTGGGGAACCTGCTTCCTGCCGAGGGCCATTGGATATTTATAACATCACTAGTAGCCCTGTGCACGAATCCCTGTGCCAGTAGCTCGCCAGTAGCTCGCTGCCGCCCTCCAGTAGCTCTCCGCCCACTGCCCCGCCCTCCTGTAGCTTCCACTGCCCCCCGCCCTCCCTCCCTCATAGCTTGCTGCCCTGCCCACTCCTGTAGCTCTCCACTGCCCGCTTGTAGCTCGCTGCCCCACCCTCCTGCTGATCCGTGATCCAGTCGTTATGCGATCGGTCGTTATGCTTCATGGCATACTGGCCATTTGCATATTACTTCTTTATTATATAGGATTCTTGGGCCATCCAACATAATCAACTTAAAAATTAGCCCGCTGTATTTGGTCAAACATTTCATCAACTCACCCCTAATGCCTGGGCAGGGCCAGACCAACTGATTTCAAGTGCCTTATACGGCCCGCGGGCCGGACGTTCCCCACCCTGCTTCAGCAGAATAGCTAACGTGTGCTCGCTCAGCACAGAAGACATCGGTCAGGCGCCCCGGGGTCCCTGGCAGTTGGGTTTCAGGCTGTTTTCATGTCTCCGTGGGCCCTGTCCTCTCCTCCCAGAGCTCCTCTGGCCGGAGTGGACCAGGCGTGAGAACTCCTGCCGGGGCCGGGGTGGTGTTTGCCTGGACCTGGGCGAAGGGTGGGGATTCTAGGGACGGTGTTGGGACCAGCATTCGGCAGACGAGACCCAGGAGCCTAAGGAGACCGGCTCCCAGCCTGAGGCGAACCAAACCAACAGCGACTGGCTGGGGCAGGAGACGCTGGCTGCCCGGCCTGAGCGGCAAGGCCCGCCTCGCCGCCCCTGGGCCGTGCCCGACCCTTCCGGGAACAGGAAGAAACAGGCGCCCACCGTGCCCGTCCCAGGATGGCCGCGGCCCAGCGCTGCCCAGACCACAGGCCGCCGGCTGCCCTGGGCCGCCGCGCAGGACTCGCCTTCCCTGCTGGGAGGCAGGCGGCTGCGCCGAGGAGTGTCGCGTTCAGTTTTAAAATGCCACAAATAACAGATTTATAGATTTTTCTAAATACATTATTTTAGCTTGACAGCATTAATCATTCATGCTTCCTTCTTTCATTTTTCTACCTGCAATGGATTATTGAAACAGAAAATAACAACGAGAAAGGCTAGCAGCGGTATCAAAATGTCAAGTTTGTACTTAGAGTTGTATGGGCCCAGACAGGGTCAAGAGCCCCAATTATTTGTGTATGTACACCGTGGTACGACAGAAAGGTTGTGTCCCCTGCAGCTATTTTCCTGCAGATTTAAATAGGCCTGATCTCCCGCCGCACCTCGAGCCGCTGACACGGAACAGCTGTGAAATAGTGCCGACGCCGGGTCAGAGCCTCCAGCGGGGACGGGGTGAGGCGAGGGGTAGCCGTGGGCAGCTCGCAGGCACGGTGCGAATCCGCGCAATTACTCTGGGCGATTCGTGGCCTGCTCTTTTTCATGGAAGCACAAGGCAGAGTGAGAGTGCAGGGCCAGGCCCGGGAAAGACTCCGGGCCCTCCCCTTCCCCAGGTGCCGTGTGGAGACCCCGCCGTGCCTACCGATGCGCCTGAGACAGACGAGGCAGGCGGAGGTGCCGTGGCCACCCGGCCCTGGGCGGGGAGCTGGAGGTCAGGATAAGGAAGGCCTTTCCTGTGAATTCTGTCCCCTCGAGGGACACGGCATTGCCTGGAGACCTCTGAAGGACAATTTGCTATTTGGTCAACAATGAGGAGTTGATTTGGGGTTTGGGGTACAGTTGGTTGGATTAGGTCTGGTTTTGTGGTCCAGCCTGTGGGGAGGGAGGACTCAGAGGGCAGTTATTCCCAAAGCCAACATGGTTTATTGTGCCACAGAAATGCCACCTCTGGGCAGAAAGAGATATAGGCATAGACAGATGTAGGTGTAGACAGACACAGACATAGACACAGACAGACACACAGACACAGACAGACACAGACACAGACAGACACAGACACAGACACAGACACAGACACAGACAGTCACAGACACAGACACACACAGACACACACAGACACAGACACAGACACAGACACAGACACACACACAGACACACAGACACAGACAGACACAGACAGACACAGACAGACACAGACAGACACACACACAGACACAGACAGACACAGACACAGACACAGAGACAGACACAGAGACAGACACACACAGAGACAGACAGACACAAACACACAGACACAGACAGAGACACAGAGACAGACAGAGACAGAGACACAGACACAGACATAGACATAGACACAGAGACAGAGACAGACACAGACACAGACAGACACAGACACAGACAGACACAGACAGACACAGACACACACAAACACTGACACACACAGACACACACAGACACACACAGACACAGACACTGACAGACACAGACACACACAGACACTGACACACACAGACACAGACAGACACAGACACAGAGACACAGACACAGACAGACACAGACACACACACACACACACACACACACACACACACACATAGACACAGACACAGACACAGACACAGACATAGACACAGACACAGACAGACACACACACAGACACACACAGACACAGACATAGACACAGAGACAGACACAGACACACAGACACACACAGACACAGACATAGACACAGAGACAGACACAGACACACACAGACACAGACATAGACACAGACACAGAGACAGACACACACACAAGACACACAGACATAGACACAGACACAGACACACAGACACAGACATACAGACACAGACAGACACAGACAGACACACAGACACAGACACAGACACACACACACACACAGACAGACACACAGACACAGACAGACACACAGACACAGACAGACACAGACACAGACATAGACACAGACACAGACAGACACAGACACAGACAAACACAGACACAGACACAGACAGACACAGACACAGACAGACAGACACAGACACAGACAGACACAGACACACACACACACACACGCAGACACAGACACACACACACACAGATGCACACAGACACACAGACATAGACATAGACACAGACACAGACACAGACAGACACAGACACACACACAGACACAGACACACAGACACACACAAAGACACAGACACACAGACACAGACAGACAGAGACACAGACACAGACACAGACATAGACAGAGACACACACACACACACACAGACACACAGACATAGACATAGACACAGACACAGACACACACATACAGACACACAGACACAGACAGACAGACACACAGACACACACAGACACAGACATACAGACACAGACAGACACAGACAGACACACAGACACAGACACAGACATAGACAGACACACACACACACACAGACATAGACACAGACAGACACACAGACACAGACATAGACAGAGACACACACACAGACACAGACACAGACTCAGAGACTTAGACATAGACATAGACACAGACACAGACACAGACATAGACAGAAGCAAAGGTGACACCTCCTCCAGCACCACATGCACGTGTGGGCGCGTGGAATGCGGGTTCACAGACAGCTGCCCGCTGTGCTTCTTCGGGACGTGCTGTAAACACGTCACTGCCAGTTGAAAGTTTTAATTAGATTTATTAATTCCAGAATGCAGTTGAAATGTGGTGAATATTGATTGTAATGGCCTCTGTTTTAAATATAATTAATTCATGATCTACATAATTGCTCATTACCTGTACCTTAATGATGGGGCATAAAGCATTGTTTATCAAGAACTCAGTGCTAATGGGAAGACGGGCTCACTCTGATCTCTAGGATTCTTGGGATTTTTGTTGACAAGAGTGAGGAAACATTTTATTTTCTTAGAAGGAGAGAGAGAGAGAAAATAAACCGTGACGACTTGTGCAATAGACACAGGGTGTCCATGGCTCGCCCCTGACCACATCTGCTGAAAGACAGAGCAAACACTCTTGTACGGGACTTCACACTGCGCAAGGCCAACGCTCCTGGGCAAGGAAACGTACGTCCTGCGCACGCACACACCGTGTTCGCGGCCGGCTCAGGGGCTGTGAGAAAGCCCGCGGCCTCACAGTTCTCACAGGATCCCATGAACAAGTTCACGGCTTTCCCACATCTTCCTGCCAGTCTCAGCATGATGCATTTTTCCTAAAAAAAATTATACAACCTTACGGCACTTTCTGTCTTTCCCTGTGCACCGTAAGCCCCATAAATCCGTGGCAGGGACGCATTGCGGGGAGGGGGAATGGCCTCAGGGGAGCCTGGGGAGGTGGGGCGCAGACAGAGATGGGGACGATGACATGTGACATGTGCCCACCCCTGCCACGCCTGCTCCAGGCCCTTCATACGTGCTGTCCCCGCTGTTGTTCATGATGCCCTACAAGGTGGCTACGGCTCTTAGCCTCTTGGTGCCTTCATCTCCCCACCTATGAAGTGGGCTCAGGCAGCTTGTCGAAGTCACTTCCCTAGGAAGCTGGGACCTGGTTTTAGGGGCGGCGCCGGCGGCAGGGCCTGGTGCCCAGCTGTCTTCGAAGGGATCTCGTGCGTGAGGCTCAGACAGGGCGGAAGGGCTGTGATGGAGTCGGGGTGCTCCTGGGACAAGGCCTGCCACCCCTGAGTCAGCAAACCTGGGTCAGGCCAGCTTAGGGCGGGCCCCAGGTCTCGGTGGCGAGGGCAGCGCTGGGCCCTGTGGGGGGTCCCTGCGGGCCATGCCCAGCACTGGCACTTGTTGGTTTCCTGAAACGACGCCGGTGCCGGGGCTCCTCCAGCTGTAGAAACACCGCCCAGAAAAGCAGCACCGCGTGTCCCAGAGCACGAAGGGGCTTCGGAAAGCACTGCCCCCTTGCCCCTCCCAGCCTGGGAACTGGGGTGCAGAGAGGGGAGGCGGCCTGCTCCAGGCTGCAGCGCTGGGTTCCGCTAGGTCCCGCCTTCCCAGCACCCAGGGTCGGGCATTCGGGAAGCCAGCTGTGTCCGAGGGTGGGGAGGGGACTGCTCGGTTATCAGCGAAATCGATCAACACAGTCACCGTTTAATTAAAAAATATATCAAAACCCTTCCTGATAATGATCGACCTGTTACACTGGAGCAATTAAAGTGGGGGGTTTATTCTCTGAGTTACTGCCAACTTCTGTGATGTTTTTTGTAATACCCTTGTGATAACTCAATTGGAAATCCGTGGCGAGCGGCCGTGATGAGATACCGTGGGCCACAGACAGCCCAGGAGTCCCTGAGGGGTCCCCTGCACCCCAGGTCCCGCGCTATCCTCGGTCCGAGGCTCTGGGGGACTGCGAGAAGCTGCATGGGCCGTCGCTGAACTGCCGGGACGCACGCCCTGCGCCAGCTGCTCCTTTGACGGCCGTACAGGAGAGGCCATTAGAAATGGATGCTTTTCTGAGATTTAAATATTAACTTTTTAAAATTAAAAATTCATTTAGGCCCAGGTGGGTGTGGTTCAGCGGTTGAGCATCAACCCAGGAACCAGGAGGTCACAGTTGGATTCCCAGTCAGGACACATGCCCGGGTTGCGGGGTCCATCCCCAGAGGGTACGTGTAGGAGGCAGCTGATCCATGATTCTCTCTCATCATTGATGTCTCTATCTCTCTCTCCCTTCCTCTCTGAAATCAATAAAAAATATATATATATTTAAATTCATTTAAAATGTCAAGAAACAGAAAACACCCTCCCCCAACACTCTCAAGGGAACCTCAGTCCTCTGAGCAGACAAGCCCCCATGCCTGGCGGCAGTGGCACGCCTGTCCTGGCTTGAGAGGCATGTGCCAGGAGGACGCTGGACTTTCTAAAGGGCGCGGTGAGCCTTCGTTCACCGAAGAGGCCCCTTGGTCCCCATTTCCCCAGATAGAGCCGGGACACTCCCAGGCGAGACCTTCTGTTGGATGATGGATGAGAAAGAATTCCACGATCAATTAAATTTGGGGCGAGCTCCACATAGCGCTCCCCCCCTGGATTAACATACTAAAAGCTGAGATGTTCCGAATCGATAAATCAATTTAACTTTTGGTTCATCATTTTTCCAATTTATCTGACCACAGAACCCTGTCCCTGTGTCATACCCACAAAAAACCTGAAGGATCCGTTTTGAAAAACTCCTAATTGGGCAGAACTACACTAGACTGGCTGTTAATCGAGGAGTCAGGGCCAGCGGCCGGACCATCTGCCAGGGACGGGGGTCGGGAGACCGGGTTCCGGCTGCATCTCACTAATTAGCCCCGGGACACTGGGGAGGTTGCGCCCCCGGAGCCCAGATCGCCTGCCTGTAACATAAGGAGACGTTCGGTGATTGTTCTGACTCGCTGAGACTCACCTGCCGGTGGGCGGTCTGCTGGCTCCTCACCTGCCACAGCTCACGCCGACAGCTCCATTGCGGCCAGGCCAGGCGAGCCATGGTCCCTGAGCCGCTGCGATGGGCTCGCTGCCCGTGCGACTGGCCCGCCATCGGCGGCAGCCGGCCTCAGCGCCTCGCTCAGGGCCCTGTATCGCCGGGGAGAGGGGCCAGGCGTCCAGGTGGACACGGGACCACGGCGGCACTGGGGGTGACAGGGTAGGGCCTCGACCACGACCAAGTGACCGTGGAGGCTTTCGGTCCAGGGAGGCCAGGCAGGGCGGGGAGGGGGCACCGGCCACTCCCGTGACCAGGGACATGGTCAGAGGGGCTGGTGTGAGTGACCCACAGGGACACCCTGAGCTGTGGTCAGGACGGCACTGAGGAAGTTCAACGCCTGCAGAGCCGACCCCACAGCTCGGCTGAATAGGTTATGACCTGATGGTAAAGGGCCTGGAGGTTCCTCTAGAACAGGCGTCCTCAAACTATGGCCCGCGGGCCACAGGCGGGTGTTTTTGCCGTTTTGTTTTTTTACTTCAAAATAAGATATGTGCAGTGTGCATAGGAATTTGTTCATAGTGTTTTTAAAACTATAGTCCGGCCCTCCAACGGTCTGAGGGACAGTGAACTGGCCCCCTGTTTAAAAAGTTTGAGGACCCCTGCTCTAAGGCAGTGGTTCTCAACCTTTCTAATGCCGCGACCCTTTAATACAATTCCTCATGTTGTGGTGACCCCCAACCATAAAATTATTTTCATTGCTACTTCATAACTGTAATTTTGCTACTGTTAGTGAATCATAATGTAAATATCTGTGTTTTCCGATGGTCTTAGGCTCTACAGCAGCGACCCACAGGTTGAGAACCGCTAGCAGGGTCGCCTAAGACCATGGGTAAACACAAATATTTACATTATGATTCATAACAGTAGCAAAATTACAGTTATGAAGTAGCAACGAAAATAATTTTATGGTTGGGGGTCACCACAACGTGAGGAACTGTATTAAAGGGCCGCGGCATTAGGAAGGTTGAGAACCTCTGCTCTAAGGGCATAGGCAACGTGTGCAACTTCACCTCAGCCGAAAGGAACACCGCCCACCGCCCCCCTCCACCCCCGCCACCCCACCATCCCCGCCACCCCGGCCAGAGAAGGAAGCGGAATGAGGCTGCGGGGACACTGGCGGGGGGACGGCGGCGGGGAGGGGGTGGTGGTGGTGGTGATGGTGAATCATCAGAAACCGTGTGTTCTTTTTGTAATTTTTACGTTGGGTTTGGATTACCCACGTTCTCAAATATGAACACGAACAGAAAAAATGTTTTCCCTCCATTTGTTTCATTTTTTAAAAAACATATTTGTAATGTCAGTTAATGTTTAAAGGAGGCGTGTGTGAGGAGGATCCCAGAGGCCAGACCCCAAGGTCTGGCCCGGCCACCACCTCTCGCCAGGGGGTCGGGCCTGTGGCGGGTCCCGCCCTGGGCCACTGTCCCTTCCGCATGGCGCTGAGGCGAAGGACGAGCTGGAGACACGAATGACCAAGGTCAGCCCCGGGCAGGAGGCACTCGCCCAGCACCCAGCTGGCCTGGATCAAACCTGGGAGCCAGCAGTGGCCGCTGCCTGGACAGACGGACGGACATGCCCACCTTCGTGGTGGGGGGTGGGGCAGAGGCCTCTATCTAATTCGAGAGAATGGAGCTCACGTGGCCCACAGGCTGCTCTGCGGGGGGGCTGCAGCGTTAGGCCTCTGCTGCCCACCCATCCTGAGCCTGAGCTGGGAGTGGAGCTGGGAGCTGGGAGTGGAGCTGGGAGTGGAGCTGGGAGCTGGGAGTGGAGCTGGGAGTGGAGCTGGGAGCTGGGAGTGGAGCTGGGAGTGGAGCTGGGAGTGGAGCTGGGAGTGGAGCTGGGAGCTGGGAGCTGGGAGCTGGGAGCTGGGAGTGGAGCTGGGAGTGGAGCTGGGAGTGGAGCTGGGAGCTGGGAGCTGGGAGTGGAGCTGGGAGTGGAGCTGGGAGTGGAGCTGGGAGCTGGGAGTGGAGCTGGGAGCTGGGAGCTGGGAGCTGGGAGTGGAGCTGGGAGCTGGGAGTGGAGCTAGGAGCTGGGAGCTGGGAGTGGAGCTGGAGCTGGGAGTGGAGCTGGGAGTGGAGCTGGGAGTGGAGCTGGGAGCTGGGAGTGGAGCTGGGAGTGGAGCTGGGAGCTGGGAGTGGAGCTGGGAGTGGAGCTGGGAGTGGAGCTGGGAGTGGAGCTGGGAGGGGAGCTGGGAGTGGAGCTGGGAGCTGGGAGTGGAGCTGGGAGTGGAGCTGGGAGCTGGGAGTGGAGCTGGGAGTGGAGCTGGGAGTGGAGCTGGGAGCTGGGAGGGGAGCTGGGAGTGGAGCTGGGAGTGGAGCTGGGAGTGGAGCTGGGAGCTGGGAGCCGGGAGCATGCCAGTCCTGGAGGGAGAGATGGGGCAGCCCCGGGCAGTCTCTGCCCTTCCTCTACCCTGACGGGGTCCCCCTGGCTCCTGATCCCCTCACACAATCCATCTGCCCGCTGCCAGGGCCTCCACCGAGCCTGTCCTTCCACCTGCTGGGGAGGCAGCTCAGAGGCGGCCTCCACCCCCTCGTGCCTCTGAGCACTGGCAGGGGAGTCTACCTGCTACCGTCAACCCTGAAATTTCTTGGGTTTGGCTCGGAGGACCAGGGGGACTGGAAAGCAGGGGGTGCTCCATGTGTGTCTACAGCTTCTGCCCATTTCTCCCACGCAGAGCCGGCTCCTGGGTAGCTGGAGTGTCAGTACCCGCGTCCGTCCCTCCCGTGGGCTCCCGGGGCTCTCTCTGCCCGGTGCCGGCAGCAGTGAGCTGGTTAATTCTGACTACACATTATGCTATGGAACCAGTTGGCATTTAACTTGAAAAATGGGTTTCTGCTTCACCTGTCAGCATCCCCAGCTCTCATCAAATAAGTGAGTGAGAAAAATTTTTAAATTTCAATTTCCTGATGCTATTAGACACGACTTCTTCCATACTTAAACAGCGCAGCGGGCACGCGGCGCTGGCATGCAGACCGTGCTGGCGGATCGCGGTCTGCATGCCATCCCGGTGGCATTTTTGTTTAAAGGGTAAGGGATGCAGGGATCGTCCCCCGAGGGTAGGAAACGGGTCGCAGGAACACGGCCCATCGGGGTCCGAGTGGCTTGGAGACAAGGGCCCGGCATCCACGAGGCAGCAGGAATCCCGCGCCCAGAAACCCTGCCCGGCCAGGGGACCCACCCCCCGTCAGCATTCACCCACTGTCACTTTCCCTCCCTCAGTTACAGGTCAGTGGACCCCAGACACTCGCTTCATGGACTCGCTGGGTTCGAGTTCAAAGCCGGGCTCCCACTCACGTGAATGGGAGACCCTTCCCCCTCCTCCAAGTTCAAGCATCTCGGTCAGGTGACCTCACTGCCCGGTCCATCCCTAAAGCAAGAAGCAGGAGGCGGGAAGATGACAGTGCTGACCTTCTAACAACACCCGGGCTGCAGGGGGGGTCTCTGGAACTGGGGGTGGGGGTCTTGTAGGTTTCAGCAGAGCTGGGCACCCTTGGCCTGGGGACGGAATCCAGCCCACACTGCCTGCCCTGGGCTACACACGAGTGCTGCTGGGACGGCCACACCCACCCTTGCCTGGTCTCTGGCTACTTCTGGTCTGGGGGTCAGGGGTCACCACAGAAACCCGCGAGGCGGGAATATTTGCTCTCTGGTCCTTCATGCCAACAGTGCCCGCCCCTCCGTGTGGACCCCGGCCTCCATCTCACGCCCTCTGTGCCTGGGACCCTCCCTCCCAGTCCTGCGGAGGGAGGAGGAGGGGGCGCTCGCTCAGGAAGTCCGCGCAGAGGCCTCCTTCCTGGGCTTGGGCCCCACGGAGGGCGCCGGGTTACCTGTTCCACAGACAGCCGGGAACGTCGAGGCTCGGAGGGCTAAGTGGGCTGCTGGGGCCGCAGCAAATCAAGGACAATGAGGACGAGGGGCCCAAACCCACTCTGGACGCAGCCGTGGGCTTAGATGTCCCAGCAAACCCTCGTCCTAACTGCACGTCAGTACTTCCTTCCTTCACCGCCCAACCCCACCCGCACACCAGGGGCCCCCGAGGAAGGGGTGTCTGCTGCCTCCGCCCACCTGAGGCGGTTGTCTGCACCGGGAATGTGAACCCCATTCCCGAATGGGCTCCCCATCCTGGCCAAGCAGCCTCGGGGGTGTGGCCCGTAGGACACTGGTGTCCTTCCTGCAGCATTTCCGCCCGAGGAAGCTGGGAGTCTGTCTCCCCGAGGCAGGGAACCGGGAGGGGCGGCTGGGGATCGATGCATGTCGCACCTCCAGGCTCTGCCATTTGTCATCTCTGACCTCCACCGCCCGGCGGACACAGACCTGGGCTGTGTGCTCCCAGGGCCCCGCCCCCTCCCCTGGGCACCTCCAATGCCCTGTCAGCTTCCCCCGGAAAACAGCCCTCCTGCAGCCCCCCCCCCCTCACCCCACCCCCCGCTCTGACAGCCAGTGAGGAGGAGGGATGGAGGGACCAGGCGGTCCACGTGGGTTTCGGGGTGATGGCCCATCACCAGAATGCCCTCAGGGCCATGCCCTTGTCCGCTCCAAAGATCTGTCCTCAGTGCCCAGGGCTGTGTGCCCGGGAGACAGAGGACTGAGGGCCCCTGCCCACAGGTCTCCACACCACATGCCCCGGCTTAAGTGGGAGACTAGTTCCGGGCTGATGGGGGAACTGGGAAGCCGAGGAGCTGGAGACTGGTGATTGGTCACAGGAGCCCCCACACTCCAGGGCGGGAGGGGCCATGAGGAGAGGCCACAGTCTCAGGGGCCAGGCTGCTCACACTAGGGGCCCAGGAGGAAGGGGCAGTGAGGGCCACCGGCAGCGAGGGCCATGGGCAGCGGGGCTGGGAGTCCTGAATGGAGTCTGCATCGGACACGTGGTGTGGCGTGTGCGCACGTGGTGTGGTTGTGTGGTGTGTGCACATGATGTGTCATGTGCGAGTGGTGCGGCATGTGTGCACATGGTGTGTGGTGTGGCAAGTGCGCATGGTGTGGCATGTGCGAGTGGTGTGGCATGTCCACGTGTTGTGTTGTGTGTGCACGTGTTATGGTGTGTGCACATGTGGTGTTGTGCACATGGTGTAGCACATGTGCACATGGTATAGCATGTGTACACTTGTTGTGGCATGTGCATGTGTTGTGTGTGCACGTAGTGTGTGATGTGTGCATGTTGTGGTGTGTGTGCATGTGTTTTGGCATGTGTGCATGTGTTGTGGCATGTGCATGTGTGGTGTGTGGACATGTGGCATGTGTGTGCATGTTGTGGCATGTGTGCGTGTTGTGGCATGTGTGTGGTGTGTGCACATGTGTGTGTTTGTGTGGTGTGGTGTGTGTGCATGTGTTGTGGTGTGTGTGCACATGTGGTGTGTGTATGTGGTGTGACATGTTGTGGTGTGTGCACATGTGGGGTTTATGTATGTGGTGTGGTGTGTGTGCACGTGTTGTGGTGTGTGTGCACATGTGGGGGAGGGTGTGATGTGGCGTGTGTGCACGTGGTGTGGCTGTGCACAAGGCAGTCATTGGGCGCGGTGGCAAATCTACACACTGTGCACCCTCCTCGTCCCCTTCCCCGGTCGCGCTGAGGGCCCCCAGGGCCTCCCTGCCCCAGGGGTTTCTGGGATGCTGCCCCCAGCGGGGTGCAGGGCCCCCCAGGCCTCACCTCTCCCAGCGCAGCCCCTCAGGAGTCTCCCAGAGCCAAGCTTCCCTCCGCCACGCCCGCCCCGTGACGGATCCCTCTGGGCCGCCCGCCTCCCTCTCGCACCCGCGTCCTGCACGCCACCTCGCTCTTTAATCACCGGAGAGCAATCGCAGATATTAAACATGCGCGTTTCCTGCAGGAATCTCTGCTCTGGGTTTTATAGGCCTTTTATCACAGAACGAATCGCGGTTTGGAGGAAATTCTGGGAATTCTCGCGCAGGATAATCGCGCGCAGATTGCCTCCCCACTGCTCGCGGAGCGCGCCTGTCCAAGGCTGGGACTTACTGGGGAGCCCATTTGTTTTAAGAAATTAACAAATCCAGTACCCAAGGACCACGCCGCACATAAAGTTTTTATTCACTTTGGTGAAGGGGGGCGATACCCCACATTCTACTCACAAAACTCAAAATCCTTTCCCTGAGATTGAACCTTCGTCCCCAAACGCCCCCGCACCCTGCGCCTGGCAACCCCGCTCCGCCTTAGTCCCCAGCTTCCCGCCTCTGCCTGACCCAGGTCTCACCGCACCGTCTTCATGCTTTTTATTGTATTTACTTTTCTTTCTGGATACTGAGGAGCCCTGGGGAGGGGGCGGTGGGGAGGAAGGTATAGGGAGGGGGCTGTGGAGAGGGGGGGCCGTGGGGGGGCGTGGAGGTGGAGGCCGTGAGGGGGGGCCGTGGGGAGGGGGGCCTTGGGCGGGGCCATGGAGAGGGGGGTCCGTGGGGAGGCCGTGGGGAGGGAGGTCATGGGGAGGAGGGGGTCGTGGGGAGGGGGGCCGTGGGGAGGGGGGGCTCTCACACCGGAAGCCCTGTGAGCCCCAGGGCCTTAGACACAAAGGGAATGAATGGTATGCTCACACCCTGCGCCCACACACGCAAACTGTCCTTTTATTTTCCCCAAACGAGGCCTAGGAGGGAGTGGAGAGGAGGAGCCGGGCTTTCAGGGGGTGAGGGGTGTGGAGGCTGCTCTGAGAACGCTGGCCGCCCCCCAGCCACCTTGTGCCTGCGGGACTCCACTCTCCCACCCACTGAAGGGTCCCGAGTTTGATTCTGGTCAAAGGCATGTGCCAGACCCACCAGTGACCTACAGGCTTCCCGGAGCCCCGGAAGGATGGAACCTTATAGCAGAAAGGTCCTCGTGGCGTCCAGACAGGAGTCAGCGTGTGCCCCATTGCGCTTGGCTCCTCAGTGCCCCTGCTGGCCCGTTTGCATGACTGCCTTTGAGCCACACCCACCCCACTGAACGGGGCAGGTCCACCCACCCACTGAACGGGGCAGGTCCCACCCACCCACTGAACGGGGCAGGTCCCACCCACCCCACTGAACGGGGCAGGTCCCACCCACCCACCCACTGAACAGGGCAGGTCCCACCCACCCCACTGAACAGGGCAGGTCCCACCCACCCCACTGAACGGGGCAGGTCCCACCCACCCACTGAACGGGGCAGGTCCCACCCACTGAACGGGGCAGGTCCCACCCACCCACTGAACGGGGCAGGTCCCACCCACCCGCTGAACAGGGCAGGTCCCACCCACCCACTGAACGGGGCAGGTCCCACCCACCCACTGAACAGGGCAGGTCCCACCCACCCCACTGAACAGGGCAGGTCCCACCCATCCACTGAACGGGGGGGCAGGTCCCACCCACCCCACTGAACAGGGCAGGTCCCACCCACCCACTGAACGGGGCAGGTCCCACCCACCCACTGAACAGAGAGGAGACGAGCTTCCTGCCGTCCACAGTTCAGGGGGAAGACCACCCAAACATGCAAATAAAGGCAGTCTTAGGAGGGGCTAGGGACTAGGTGGGGGGACAGGTGTCACCGTTAGTGGCTCTCTAAGGAGGTGGCAGTAAGTGGTGGGGACCCATCACCCCTGCCCTTTGGGGTGGGGGGGGGGCGGCATTTCAGGCAGAGCCAGCACTTCAGAGGCCGGAGGTGGCCTGTGTGTGGCCAGCGCCCCGGGCCGGAGCGTCAGAGCTGAGGAGGGGAGGCAGGCGGTTACCGCCACGGCCTGGAGCCTGGAGGAGCCTGGGGGTGCCCGGCCGGGCAGTCCTGCCCTGCCTGCAGCTGGGGCGAGCCCCGCACAGGGAGTGGCCCAGGTTGGCCCAGGCGTGCCCGTGGGGATCTGGGGAACTCGGCTTTCTCGGGAGAAGTTTTCAATTAACAGGTTTTATTTACCACAGGCGAGGTCCCTCTTCCTCACACAGCCCGTTGAAGAGCATTTTAAATTATCAGCTCTTATTTATCACCAGGCTCTCTCCCCGGCAGGGCCCCGCCTGTGGTTCCACCCCGGGAGGAGGAGCTGCCAGGAGCTGGGCCCCGGCCAGCTGTCCCCTGCAGGCCTGACCGGGCCACCCGCAAGCGGCCTCCAGTCGCCCTCCCTGCGGGCTGCAGACGATGGGCAGGAGGCGGCACCCTTTTGGAGGGGGTTTGCCAGAGCAGTCGGAATAAACCCTGAGGCTCAGACCCTGCCGGGGCCTCTGGCCCAGCCGCTGGGGTGGGGCAGGAACCCAACTGATTCATTGTATTTAAGTCCTTGTCGGAAAGCCCGCAAGGACAGCTGCTTTATTTGCTGTCAATACAACCGCTCTGTGGTTCTGCCGGCCTGGCCGCCACTGGGAGGGAAGCGCTGCTGGTAAACTGGGCCCCGCCCTCGAAGGGACCCAGCAGACGCCCGCACACCCGGGGGACACGCACACTTTAAACAAGGTATTGACCCCTGGCCGGCGTTGCTCAGTGGATAGAGCGTTGGCCTGGACTGAAGGGTCCCGAGGTTGATTCTGGTCAAGGGCACGCACCTCGATTGCAGGTTCAATGCCTGGCCCTGGTCAGGGCGTGTGCAGGAGGCAACCAATTGATGTGTCTCTCTCACATCGATGTTTCTCTCTCTGTCTCTCCCTCTCCCTTCCACTCTCTCTAGAAATCGATGGAGAAATACCTCCTGTGAGGACTAACAACAACGTCCTGAGCCCACGTGACCCTCCCTCCCCACGGGCGGTCTGGGAGACGTTTCCGAGGGCAGCACAGTAAGCCTGGCCTGCATGTCCCCAAACACACAGAGCACAAGCCTTTTCGGGACGCGGCTCACCTGGCCCCGCCTCCAGTCTGGGCCGCTCAGTTCTCACAGCATCAAGGGCAGCAGAAAAGCCGCCTGGTCGCCACCGGCCCTCTAATGAGCGTCTAACTCGGTTTGAACCTTCTCCCAAAGGTGCGGGAACAGCCCTGCCTTCTTTAAAATATCAAGAAAACATCATTTGCTCTAAAACGTCCCTAAAAGCAGGTCTAAATTGCCAATAAAGGCGAGGTAATCGCATCAGCATGGATCAGAAGGCATTTCTCAGGCCCAGGAAGGGCCGAGGTGGCGGCCGCGGAGCGGGGTCCCCGGGGAGCAGCCCACCCGTGGGGCGCAAGGGGGGCTCAACACAATGCGATTTCCTTTGAACGCAAACGCCTCTCTGGCCCCTCATTCTGTCCTAATTACTGAAACCTGATTTCTTTGGAGACACCGGCTGAGCTCGGTCTGAGCGGGGAACTTCCTGGCTGTTTGGAGAAGCGGTTTCGCCCCATCTGTCCCTCCTGGGCCGGGGCTCCAGGCTCCGAATGTCTCCTCAGCTCTGTCCCTCCCCCCAGGGGGCCCCCCGGGGCTGAGGCAGCCCAGTGCCCCGGTGCCTCGTCCTCTCACCTGCCTTGCCCTCCACCCGAGTCCCACAATCACTGACGAGCAAACACACATACAGTATAAATATTTAAGAAAAAGTAAATTCCATTAAGCTGCCCTCTGATCGATGTAGCGGTGGGTACTTATCTGTGAAATATTAAACTCTAGACATTTATATCCATACAAAAAAGCGTTTCCTGCCATTTGATGAGAATTATGTGCCTGGCACTAATAAAATATTAAACTCCAATTTAAAAGATAAGTATCTTATCCACTTTTTTCATAATAAAACACTTCTCCGTGCTCAGCAAAGCCCATATGCGTGAGAATTTCCATACAGTACGGTGTTTACAAACTTCCATCCGAGTTCCGCGTCCGTGTTTATCAGCCGCGGGGTCCCCTCCCCCCACCCCCCACCCCCGCACCCCGTCCTTTCCTCTGAGGACAAGGTGTGTGTCCGCAAGGCGCGAGGGGGGGTGGGCTCTCCCCTGGGTGGGCACAGCCAGCCGGTATTCCGATTGGTGGCTCTCGCTGTCCGTTAAAGAAACGGAGGCGGTCACTAAGCTCTAAGCTCGCATGACCCTCCGGCACCCCTCCCCCTGTGACATAAACTCGTGCCAAACGGATGCGGTGCTTCACGTTTAAAATAAGAGGCGCACGTGTGACACCGCACACATGAAACATCGCAGCCGCAGCTCTCCTGTCCGACGGGGCTCTGCTCCCAGCCGTGTGTCCCTCTCTGACCCCGTTAGAGGGGAGCACGGGCGCTCCTCACAAGTGCGCTGTCTGAGATCTGCCCGGTGTTGGGGGGGAGTGAGCCTGTGTGAGTTTATGGGGCTCAGCCCACCGCGGCCTCTCCTGCCCCCACACACTTCAGTTGCGTGACACGTACCTGGTCTCCCAGACGTGGCCCCAGCACGACCTCAGACAGGCCGAGAGGCCCAGCGGCACGCGGCGCTCACTCGTGACATCAGGCCTGGCCTTTGCACGGCTGATCCGGGTCGCTGATGGCTCGCGTGGCCCGGCCCTGGCCACAGGCCTGGTCTTGCTGTCGGGAAAGGCTCCCTGGCAGCGAGGAGTCCGGTGCTCCGCGCTGCCCCTCGCTAGGTGTCTCCTGGAAGGACACGGGGAGGAGAGAGAGAAGACAAGTGGGAGCAGGAGGAGGGGCCTGTGGGGCCCGGCCAGCTCCCTGCCTCCCTCTGCCTCCCGTGGACACCTCGTGCCCGGGACCAGAACTCTGTTCTGTGATGAGGGCAGGTGGGCGGCTCCGGCTGCAGCTTCAGGTGAGTCAACACCTGTGCTTCCCCGGCCCAGTGCGTCCCACACGTCCCTCCGTGGGAGACAGACTTGCACATGTACCGGGGCCACTTATTCAGAGCACACGGAGGGTGACACACCGTGTCGTGACCCTCATGATGGTGACTCCGTCCGCACCGCGCAAGTGGGAGGGAAGCAGGGGGGAATGGAATTAAGGCCTGTGTGCCAGCGAGCGGCGGCGTGTTCTCTGCGAGGAAGCACAGACCGGCCACCTGATTCACTTCCTGGCTCTGCTCTGCGTGGGCTCTGAGCCGGGGGAGGGGGGATGACAGGTGTGCCAGGACCTGCCTGCGCTCTCGGTGGGGCCGCCGGGCACCTTCAATGTCCCCGTGCCTCCTCGCTGGCCCTGTGGTCCCGCAGTCTGGCGCCTGACCCTTCACCTCCGCCCCGTCCCCCATGGCAGGACACTCGGGTCCTGCTGCCAAAACGCTCCTGCCGCCACCGGGTGTCGGGAAGGCCTGATGGGAGTCGTGCTCCTCGTCCTTCACCTGCGGGGCCCTCACCTGCAGGGTCTCACCTGCGGGGCCCTCACCTGCGGGGTCCTCACCTGCGGGCCCTCACCTGCGGGGCCCTCACCTGCGGGTCCTCACCTGCGGGGCCCTCACCTGTGGGTCCTCACCTGCGGGGCCCTCACCTGCGGGGTCTCACCTGCGGGGGCCTCACCTGCGGGGCCCTCACCTGCGGGGCCCTCACCTGCGGGGCCCTCACCTGCGGGGTCTCACCTGCGGGGCCCTCACCTGCGGGGCCCTCACCTGCAGGGTCTCACCTGCGGGGCCCTCACCTGCGGGGTCTCACCTGCGGGGGCCTCACCTGCGGGGCCCTCACCTGCGGGGCCCTCACCTGCGGGCCCTCACCTGCGGGGTCTCACCTGCGGGGTCTCACCTGCGGGGCCCTCACCTGCGGGGTCCTCACCTGCGGGCCCTCACCTGCGGGGTCTCACCTGCAGGTCCTCACCTGCGGGGTCTCACCTGCGGGGCCCTCACCTGCGGGATCTCACTTGCAGGGTCTCACCTGCGGGGTCTCACCTGCGGGGCCCTCACCTGCGGGGTCTCACCTGCGGGCCCTCACCTGCGGGGTCTCACCTGCAGGTCCTCACCTGCGGGGTCTCACCTGCGGGGCCCTCACCTGCGGGGTCTCACCTGCGGGCCCTCACCTGCGGGGTCTCACCTGCGGGTCCTCACCTGCGGGGTCTCACCTGCGGGGCCCTCACCTGCGTGGTCTCACTTGCAGGGTCTCACCTGCGGGGTCTCACCTGCAGGTCCTCACCTGCGGGGTCTCACCTGCGGGCCCTCACCTGCGGGGGTCTCACCTGCGGGGTCTCACCTGCGGGGCCCTCACCTGTGGGGTCTCACCTGCGGGGCCCTCACCTGCGGGCCCTCACCTGCAGGGTCTCACCTGCGGGGTCTCACCTGCGGGGCCCTCACCTGCGGGGTCCTCACCTGCGGGCCCTCACCTGCAGGGTCTCACCTGCGGGGTCTCACCTGTGGGGTCTCACCTGCGGGGTCTCACCTGCGGGGCCCTCACCTGCGGGGTCTCACCTGCGGGCCCTCACCTGCGGGGTCTCACCTGCGGGGGCCTCACCTGCGGGGTCTCACCTGCGGGGTCCTCACCTGCGGGGCCCTCACCTGCGGGGTCTCACCTGCAGGGCCCTCACCTGCGGGGCCCTCACCTGCGGGGTCTCACCTGCGGGGTCTCACCTGCGGGGTCTCACCTGCGGGGCCCTCACCTGCGGGGTCTCACCTGCGGGCCCTCACCTGCGGGGTCTCACCTGCGGGCCCTCACCTGCGGGGTCTCACCTGCGGGGCCCTCACCTGCGGGCCCTCACCTGCAGGGTCTCACCTGCGGGGTCTCACCTGCGGGGCCCTCACCTGCGGGGTCCTCACCTGCGGGCCCTCACCTGCGGGGTCTCACCTGCAGGTCCTCACCTGCGGGGTCTCACCTGCGGGGCCCTCACCTGCGGGGTCTCACCTGCGGGCCCTCACCTGCGGGGTCTCACCTGCAGGTCCTCACCTGCGGGGTCTCACCTGCGGGGCCCTCACCTGCGGGGTCTCACTTGCAGGGTCTCACCTGCGGGGTCTCACCTGTGGGGTCTCACCTGCGGGGTCTCACCTGCAGGGCCCTCACCTGCGGGGTCTCACCTGCGGGCCCTCACCTGCGGGGCCTCACCTGCGGGGCCCTCACCTGCGGGGTCTCACCTGCGGGCCCTCACCTGCAGGGTCTCACCTGCGGGGCCCTCACCTGCGGGTCCTCACCTGTGGGGCCCTCACCTGCGGGCCCTCACCTGCAGGGTCTCACCTGCGGGGCCCTCACCTGCGGGTCCTCACCTGCGGGGCCCTCACCTGCGGGGTCCTCACCTGCGGGGCCCTCACCTGCGGGTCCTCACCTGCGGGGTCCTCACCTGTGGGGCCCTCACCTGCGGGGCCCTCACCTGTGGGGCCCTCACCTGCGGGGCCCTCACCTGTGGGGCCCTCACCTGCGGGGCCCTCACCTGCGGGGCCCTCACCTGCGGGGTCTCACCTGCGGGGCCCTCACCTGCGGGGTCTCACCTGCGGGGGCCTCACCTGCGGGGTCTCACCTGCGGGGTCCTCACCTGCGGGGCCCTCACCTGCGGGGTCTCACCTGCAGGGGTCTCACCTGCGGGGTCCTCACCTGCGGGGTCTCACCTGCGGGGCCCTCACCTGCAGGGTCTCGCCTGCAGGCCCGTGAGCACAGGTGAGGCGAGGTGGGGAGGGCAGCCAGCGAGCAGCTGGGAAGCGTTGCGGGTCCACAGTGGAGACGCTCGCAGAAGGCGCCGACACACCGAGGCCCAGCCATTCATCGGGTTGCTTTTCTCATTCCCAACAAACACTCGCTTTCACATGAGCATTTTCCTCGAAGAGGGTCCCCGAATGGAAAAACCTCTGAATTCACAGACCAGAGGCCGCCTTCCGTAGGACGGCCCGCCACGGTTCTACGCTGTGGAGCAGTGGCCTGCCTGTGGCCATGCCAATGGGCATTGCTGATGCCTTGGACCACGGACCTGCTGGCTCTCCAGCTGCTGTCCACTCGCAGCCGGAGTCACGGCATAGATCTGGTGCCTGCGACGCTTAAACCCGCCCCCAGCCTGTCCCAGCCAGCGCTGTGAGGGGCACGTGGCTCACGGGGTACAAGAGCCAGCGCAGATCCCCAGGAACAGTCGGCGAGGGGGCCACATCGCCACAGGCAGTGACAGGCGTGTCCCAGGCCCCAATAGCCGCCTGTCTCCCGGGACACTCCCAACCCAGAGCTCCATCATTTGGCTGAGAAACGGCAGTGGACTCAGGCGTCTCCGGGCCGTGTCTCCGGGGCGAAGTCTGTGGGGGTTGCAATGGCACAGGTTTCCTGGAGAGACGGCGAGGTCTCCGTTCCTGCCCGCACCCTCTGCCCACGCTCCCCGCGTCTTGTCTTCAGCAGGCTCCGGCCGCAGCACGGGGAATTTATGTGGTGATTTCCGCGGAGCCCAGGCCTTGAGCGGCACGCTCATCTCCCCAAGGCCGCCTCCTTCTCGGGGCTGGAGACGGTCCAATTCTCCCTTCTGGCTGCGCGGATGCGAATTGTAACAGATCAGCCGAGAGCGCAGTGCAGCGCGGCTGAGCGTACAATCTAAATGCCATGTGAGCCCCTCGGAGATAATTGGAGCCTCGTGTGGAAGTGTGACCCATTTGTGCATCAGTGAGTCCCCCACTTCCTCTGGGCGGAGGCAGACCATATGGGGCCCTTCCGTCTTCCTCCGGGAAGAGTCCCGAGTCCTGGGGTAGGCCCTGTGGCTGCTGGGGTGGGCAACCTGCCCCAGGGGTGCGCCCCGGGTCCTGTGCCCTTTGACCCACCGTCCCACGTCCCGGAGGCTGAGTGTCACGGGGCGTCTGCGTCACACCGCGAGGACCTGCAGATGGTCCCAGAACTCGGCGTCTGCACGTGGACGGCTTCCAAATTCAAGCAACCAAATGGAGGGGCCGCCGCCCGTGGAGGGAGAGGGGCTGGGGAGCCTGGGCCCCACTCCTGCTGCCGGGACCCTGCTGTCTCCCCGGGGTCCTGAGAGCTGGGGTCCCGCTGCTGTGGGTGGGAGCGGCCGTTCCTCCAGGCCTGGCTCCCGGAGCAGGTCGCAGGCCGGACGAGCTTGTTCTAAAGCCGCCGCACCTCTCCTGCGTGAGTGCGCCCCCGGTGCGTCCTCCTGAGGGTTCAGCTACGTGTTTGTAGGAAAACCACGGATCAAGGAATGCAGTCTCAGACGATCGGGACAAACGTCACTGAACAGAACAGAATCCGCTGCAGACACGTCAGAGCAGCTCCCAAAGCCCGCCCACCCGTGGCGTCTGCGCTTCTAAGATGCGGGGTCTCCACTGGCCACGGGGCTGCCCACCCCCCACCCCGAAGCGCGAAGAAGAGGGGCCGCCCGGGCCTCGGGGTCTGTGGGGCACCTGGCGGGTTTCTGGGTGGCCTGAATGTGAGGGGCACCTTGTCTCGTCTCCAGGAGGGGCCCCTGGCCGTTCAGGGCCCGAACAGCAGCACCCCGAGTACCCCGGGTCCAGGACAGGCACACAGATGTCCGGGGGGCTCATTCTGGCTGCTCCCCAACACTGAGGAGTCCCCCCGTCATGGCCATGGCACAGGCCTGAGCCCCGGCCAGAAACAGACCTCTACCTCCCCACGCAGCTCCCGGGAACACCGCGGCCCTGCAGGCTGCCTCTGGCTTTTGGGGTGCTTCCCCAACCGAAAAGGCACCCGGAGACGCTTGGCCCTGGAAGGAGCTGTTTTCTGAGAAAATCCAGGCTGACCCGGCCTGTGGTCACCGTTGGAATGGCGCCCGGGTCTCGGCTCCTCACCGTCCGCGATCTGGGGGCCCCCAAGGAGGTTCAGGGACCTTGAGGCTCAGCAACAGCAGTGAGATGATGAGAGAAGCAGACGTGACTCAGAAAACATATGGGTCCAATTTGGGTTTAAAAATTAATGGGAAAACACATTCTCTTCAAACCCAAAACAATGAAAAATATTTTTTAAGCAGGAAGAAACCCAAAATACAGCTGGGCTGGCCCGCTCGCGCCCGCTCCTCCGCGCGGTCCCCGCCCCTGCTGTCGGGGGCAGGGAATCAGGGCCTCAGGACCGGGCTGGGCCACCTGGACAGGGTCCTGAAGGACATGGGTGTGGCTGATCTTTGCCACCGGACACTCGGGCAGTGACGACTGAGGGAGGGGCCTGGAGGGGGCAGTAGAGAGGGACAGGGACGGCCTGGGCAGGGAGGGGGCCCGCCCACTCACCGAGGGCTCAGAACATGGAGAAGGGAAACAGACCATCCCTCGCCATCAGGCAAGACTCGCCAGGGAAGGCCGGTCACCGCCAGGCCCACCTGGCTGGTGAGGCCTGCCCCCCGCTGCCTCCAGCCACGCACCTGCCACCGGGTGGGCGCTGTCTTCGGGCCGGCTCTCGGCCCAGCCCGGCCACGGGAGCTCCACTGGCCAAGCACCGGCAGTGGGGGGCCTGGATGTCACCTGTGTCACCTGCCAGCGGCGGGGCCTTTGCCTCACCCACGCTCCCTTGACCTCACTGGTCCCCGGTCACCGGTCCCGCCCTCCTGAGCACTGCCCCCTCCCCTCAGCCACGAGCCACGAGCAGGCCTCTCCCTTGAAGGAGGGAATGAGCCACCCTCACCGGCTGCTGTCTCGCCCCACCTCCCGCCTCTGCGGCCTCCAGTGGCCTCTGTCCTCCCTCCTCGGCCCTGCGTCCTGCGAATCCCTTGCCTCCTCGGCTCCATCTTGGCCTCTCGCTCCCTGGCAGGTACAGCGCAGCCTTTAAATGCCCCCCAAGCGGCTGCCCCACCCGGGGCGAGAACAGTCCCACCACCTCTGCCGTGGGAATGAGAGGATTAGCACAGAAAACACCAGTAACGGTGGCTAGCATGTCTCCGCTAATGCCAGCACCTGTCACCGCCTCCTCCTGACCACAGTTAGAGCTCAGGCCTCAGGGGACTGAAGGGCCGTCTCCTCCCGTGGCCCTGCTGGGGTCCCCCGAGCCCCCTTGCTGTCGAGCCTCCTGGCAGCCGAGCCACGTGCACCTGCGGCTTCTCCCTCCTTCCCCACGTGGCCACCGCCCCCCTCCGTCCCTGAAGGCACTTCCTGCCCCAACTCCAAGGCTCCCGTGTCCCCTCTATGCGCCCTGGTTCACTGCCACGGGGACATCTCGGAGGAAGCTGCACAGTGTTGGGTGCGGGGCGTCCTGTGCCAGGTTGTGGGGGCTGCTGGCTGGGTGGCCGGGGCTCACAGGCTGATAGCGCAGCTCGTGGCTGCCACACAGGAGTCACGTCTCACACGTCTGTGCCCACACTGCGTGGCACGCCGCCAGCAGCCCGCTTCCAGATTTACCCAGACATGTTGAGTTGGCTCTGGGGGAGGAGAGGTGCCCTGTGTGTGTGTGTGCGTGTGCATGTGTGTGCACATACACGTGTACATGTGTGTGCACACACGTGTGAAGCCCCATACCTCTCTAGTGTGACGTTGACGAGGCAGGGATGGGGTTGGTGTGTGCTGTGTCCTGCTCCTTGTACCCCTTCCAGGAGTCCGGCAGAATGTGCGTGTCCTTGGGCGGCGGTCAGGAGGAGCCACTGTCCCGTGAGCACTGTCCTGGGGTGTGTAGGTGCAGGTGCTCTGTCTGGGCCCAAGGAGCCAGCAGGGCTGGACGACCAGAAACATGCCAAGAGGGAGCATGGCCCAGGCCCCCCGTGGGTGACACAGACACGGGATCGGGGCCTGACGTGGGAACAGTAGCACGAAATAGAACCGGCCATAAAACCTGCAGAGACAACAACGGCTGCGTAAGCTCAGCTCCACCAGCATTTGTCCACCAACAGCCTGGGCGTCACATCCCTGCCTCCAGCAGGGTGTCCTGCCACATGCCACTGCACACATGTATGCACACAGGCATGCACACATGCACACACACACACACATGCACTGTGGCCACATGAGGGTGGGGAGGGTGACAAAGAGGGTGGCTCATGAGAATGGCATTCCCTGGACTCAGGTCATGTGACCTGGCCTGGGGAGGCCGAGGGGCTGGGGCATGACCGTCCTGCGGGAAGGACCAGGCTCTGGGGGGACCGTCCTGCGGGGAGGACCAGGCCCTGGGGGGACCGTCCTGCGAGGAGGACCAGGCCCTGGGGGGACCGTCCTGCGGGGAGGACCAGGCCCTGGGGGGACTGTCCTGCGGGGAGGACCAGGCCCTGGGGGGACCGTCCTGCGGGAAGGACCAGGCTCTGGGGGGACCGTCCTGCAGGAAGGATCAGGCTCTGGGGGGACCGTCCTGCGGGAAGGACCAGGCCCTGGGGGGACCGTCCTGCGGGGAAGATCAGGCCCTGGGGGGACCGTCCTGCGGGAAGGACCAAGCTCTGAGGGGACCATCCTGCGGGAAGGACCAGGCCCTGGGGGGACCGTCCTGTGGGAAGGACCAGGCTCTGGGGGGACCGTCCTGCGGGAAGGACCAGGCTCTGGGGGGACCGTCCTGCAGGAAGGATCAGGCCCTGGGGGGACCGTCCTGCAGGGAGGACCCGGCCCTGGGGGGACAGTCCTGCGGGGTGGACCAGGCCCTGGGGGGACCATGCTGCGGGAAGGACCAGGCCCTGGGGGAACTGTCCTGCAGGAAGGACCAGGCTCTGGGGGGACCATCCTGCAGGGTGGACCAGGCTCTGGGGGGACCATCCTGCGGGAAGGACCAGGCCCTGGGGGGACCATCCTGCAGGGTGGACCAGGCTCTGGGGGGACCATCCTGCGGGGTGGACCAGGCTCTGGGGGGACCATCCTGCGGGGAGGACCAGGCTCTGGGGGGACCATCCTGCGGGAAGGACCAGGCTCTGAGGGGACCGTCCTGCGGGGTGGACCAGGCCCTGGGGGGACCATCCTGCAGGGTGGACCAGGCCCTGGGGGGACCATCCTGCGGGAAGGACCAGGCTCTGGGGGGACCATCCTGCGGGGAGGACCAGGCCCTGGGGGGACCATCCTGCGGGGAGGACCAGGCCCTGGGGGGACCGTCCTGCGGGGTGGACCAGGCCCTGGGGGGACCGTCCTGCGGGGTGGACCAGGCCCTGGGGGGACCATGCTGCGGGGAGGACCAGGCCCTGGGGGGACCATCCTGCGGGGTGGACCAGGCTCTGGGGGGACCATCCTGCGGGAAGGACCAGGCTCTGAGGGGACCATCCTGCGGGGTGGACCAGGCCCTAGGGGGACTGTCCTGAAGGAAGGACCAGGGTCTGGGGGGACCGTCCTGTGGGGAGGACCAGGCCCTGGGGGGACCATGCTGCGGGGAGGACCAGGCCCTGGGGGGACCGTCCTGCAGGGAGGACCAAGCCCCTGGGGGGACCGTCCTGTGGGGAGGACCAGGCCCTGGGGGGACCATCCTGCGGGAAGGACCAGGCTCTGAGGGGACCATCCTGCGGGGTGGACCAGGCCCTGGGGGGACTGTCCTGCAGGAAGGACCAGGCTCTGGGGGGACCGTCCTGTGGGGAGGACCAGGCCCTGGGGGGACCGTCCTGCGGGGAGGACCAGGCCCTGGGGGGACCGTCCTGCGGGGAGGACCAGGCCCTGGGGGGACCGTCCTGCGGGGTGGACCAGGCCCTAGGGGGACTGTCCTGAAGGAAGGACCAGGGTCTGGGGGGACCGTCCTGTGGGGAGGACCAGGCCCTGGGGGGATGAGAGCCCCTCGGGTGGGTGACCTTGAAGGTGCCATCTCTGCAGAGAGGACTGGGTCCGGCCTCAGACCAGCCATGACTCTGGGTCTCTCTGCTGAGTGTTTCTCCTCAACGTGAGTGACGGTCGCTGTGCGTGGACCTCCACGTGGAGGCGCAGGGTCAGCCTGGGGTGGACAGCCGTGGGGATGCTGCGCAGGTGCCGCAACAAGCGTTCGCCCGTTTGGCTAATTCTGTTCCCCGTGAGCCACCGGGGAGGGAGCTGGGCCTGTGATCAGATCTGGCTCCCGGACGGGCGGAGGTGGAATCTGAGCCGCGCGGCAACGCGGGAGGACCCAGGGCAGCGGGTTCTGCGCTGGAGGCACCTTCCAGGTCCAGCCCGCCATGGGCGACACCAGCCCTCACCCCGGGCGCGGATCCACGAGATGGCGCCGGGAGGGCGGACTCCAGCACGGGCAGGGCTTCATGGCTGTGAGATTCACACGTGCCGGCCTGCTCACTCGCCCACACGCGGTGCGGTCCTGTGCTGCCACCTGAAATTCTTCACAGCCTTTGAACACGCGACCGCACCTCTGTTTCACACAGCGTGGCTGGTCCTGGACTGAATGGCGTCTGCACGGGGCCTGCTGCACCGCAGTGTCCTGGCCCTCCCCCCGTCCCTCCAAGCACGGGCCTCCCTGGCTCTGGGGACCAGTTAACAGGGACACCTGACCCCTCCCACAATCCCCCTCTGCTCTCTAAGGATCGGGGCGGCCTTTGTACACTGAGATGACTGAGCGATGTCACTACACACACCCACGCACTGTTCTTGTGGGGGCGGGGGGGGGGAGTGTCACAGTCTGTGCAGCCGGTGTAACCCTCACCCCTGGCTTCCCTCTCGCCTGCGGCCCCAGCCCAGCACCAAGGAGGGTGTGGCTCTGGTTCCTGGCTGCCTGATCCCGGGACGAGCAGGCTCCTCATCAGCACGTCCTCCTAGCACTGCTGCCTCCATCTCCCAGAGGCAGGGCCGATCTTTGTCAGTCTGCCCTCCGCAGCACATGAAAGCAGGGCACGGGGGAGGGGGTGCTTTTGCCTGGAAGTTTGCATGTGGAGGGACATGTATGGGGAGTTTCTGATGGACTCAACCATAGGGTTTAATCTGCAAAGGCCCGCATCCCACCCACAGCTCAGCTTGCTCCCGCCGTTCTGTTAATGCCGGTCCCTGGGCCCTGTCCCCGGGAAGGGACTGTGTACAGGAGAGTCCCTGTCAGGCCCTGACACTCCTGCGGGCAAGTGCCTCTAACCGGGAGCATCTCAGCCTTTATCGGTGACGGCTGCCCCGGGAGATAGGCCCGGGCCCTCAAAGGGCTTGTAGCTGCTAATTGTCCCTGTTTGGGTCACCAATTAGCCGGACCAGCGGACAGGGAGGCACTAACACCCACCAGCTCCCAGCTCCTTCCTCCCGGGTTCCCTGAACCTGCGGAGCCTCAGGGAGGCGGTGATGGTGACTGACAGGTAGGTGAGCGGCAGCCAGGCCGGGAGGCAGGGCTCACGGGCCACTATCACCCCCTCAGAGTCCCCCAGTCTCCCTGCCTGGCCAGGCACCGGGGCTGCGCTCACCCCCCAATACTCCCCGTTTATCGCAGGACCGGGGCGAAGCTTATTACTCAGGACTGAGAGTCCGGCTGCCCTGTTTGTACACTCGGAGCTGGAAGATGACAACAACAACTAATGACACGAGGGTCAGAGGAGCTTGCTGGTTGTTGGGGCGCAGGCCGGCTCCCCTGAAAACGTGGGGCAGGGTGTCTGACAATGAAGATAATCCACCCATTTCATTGAATGAACGTGTGCCCCCCCCCACTGATTGAGGTTCACGGGAGCCTATAGGATTTGTGTGCGTGGGAAATTCCTTATACTTGACCTGAGCGATACCCCTGAGGGTCGAAATCTCAGGTACCTTCCAGGCAGTGCGTGAACACGCGTTAGTTCAGGAAGAACGGAAGGCGTGGACCCCACCCCGCGCTCAGGTTCACGTGATGGAAGGTTCTGGTCCACTGACCCAGCCCGAACCACTGGGGTCCCTCCCTGCTGGAGCCCAGCGAACCCCCGTCCCCAGAGCAGGGGCTCTGTCTGGTGTGGTGGCCTTTCTGTTTCATTGTTTTAGCTGCCCACCGTTCAGTCACTTTCTCTATAAAACTGTTCCCTGATTTTGGGGGGTGGGGAATGACCTCTCCCCATTGTTTGCAGTCCTGATGGGGCTGTCAATCAAGGTGCCCGGTGGGCATGTGGTCAGGGCTCTGCCCGGCACGCCGGCTGTCACAGGATCTGGGCCTGTAAGGAAAGAGAAACCAACCAGGTGTGGCCTGGGAGACCTCTAAGTTACCCTTTGGGTCGACAGACTATGGCCCCAAAGATATCTGCCCCTCATCTCCGGGACGGGTGGGGCTGCCACTGGGCATAGCGACAGGGACTCAGCAGTTGAGGAAGGGTGCAGACCCAGAGGTGGAAACCAGCCTGGGCTACCCAGGTTGCCTAGGTAACCACAGAAGTCCTCACCGAGGAGCAGCCTTCCCCCCGAGTCAGAAAAAGCTGCGTCAATAGGAGAAGAAATAGTCAGGGGTACGACACGAGAAGGGCTCGCCACCACTCTGACCATCCCTGAGGCTGGAGAAGGGGCCACGGGACAAGGAACCGGGCAGCACTAAAGGCTGGAAAAGGCAACAACAGTGTGGCCCCGAAGCCCCGAAAAGGAGTGGAGGTGCCCACACCATGGGTTCAGCCTCTGTTTCTTTCCTTCGGGTGTTTGTTCTTTTGGTCTTCCTTTCCCGTCTTCTGGGCTTTGTGTTGTTGTTGTTTGTTTGTTTGTTTAATTAAATATATTTAACGATTTTATTTTATTAGATTTTTAGCTATCTCTTGTATTTATTTATATATTTATTTGATTCATTTATTTGACTGTTAATATCATTTACCTCTGTTCCCCACTCTCTCCTTTATGCTAATGCTATACTTGATATCTAATGATAACACAATTTAAAAATCCCACAGTTCAAAGAGACATTATTTTTTTAATTAAAAGAAGATTTTTATTTTTTTTCACATTTAAAAATCCCACAATTCAAAGGGACATTATGTTTTTAATTAAAAGAAGACTTTTATTTTTTTCACATTTTCTACATATTTACCACTTATGGGACTCTTCATTCCTTTTTGAAAATCTAAGTTTTCATTTGGTATTATTTACCCACAACATGGAGAATTTCTGGTAGTATTTCTTCCTACTAATTGTCTACTAGCAACAAATTCTCTTAGTTTTAATTTATCTGAAAATGTCTATTTCACCTTTATGCTTGAAGGGTATTTTCACTGGTTGAAGAATTCTGTATTGACAGTTGTTTTTCCTTTCCATCTTTGAGAGATGCCATTCCACTGTCTTCCGGCTCCCAGTACTTCTGGTGAGAAGTCAGCAGTCATTAACATTGCTATGCCCCTTAATGTCACATGCTGTTTTCCTCTAGTGGCTTTCAGGATTTCTTCTTTGTTTTAGATTTCCAGTACTTTGAGTGTCATGTGCCTGGTGGGATTTTCTTTGTATTGCTTTTTTTCACTTGAGGCTTTCTGAGCTTCGCAAATCTGTAAATCTGTCTTTCATCAGATTCAGAAACATTTGAGGCATTATTTCTTCAAATACATTTTGTCACATTTAATGTCTCCCTCATTCTTGGATTCCAATTACATACCCCACAGATCACTGAGACTCTGTTGTTATTTCTGAGATTTGTTATCATCATTCCCTGTGACTTTTTTATTTCCTCCATACTATAAATATTATTGATGCTAAAAGTAGTGCAATAGTAGCTACTTTACCCCATTACCAGCATGAAAATTCTCTTGAAAACACACACACACACACACACACACACACACACACAACAAAAAAAAACACAAAACCAAAACACCTGATGTTATGATTTTAATGTATTTTATTTTAATTCTTAAACAACATTTTGAGGGATAAAGCATTCTTTTCTGAAAGTTATTTTTGCTCAGAGTAAAAAACAAATATTATTGAATTGTTTTTCTGGCTTCCATTTTTAAAATGTTTTATTCAGGAGTCCAGAGGAGGCCCAGTCCTGGCTCAAAGGAGCATCAAGATCCAGCTCAGAAAGGATCGGAATCTGCGGGAAGCCTGGGGGAAGGACCCAGCTCATTCTAGAAGATGGGGATTAATGTAAAAGTTACCTTCATGCTTGTCCAAGCTCCCAGGCTCTGACTCGGTCAGGCACACCGACGTCAGGGGGCCCTGCTGGGCTGAGTGGAGCCTGGCTTGTGTGAGACCCTGGCCTGTCTCTAGCTGTGCAGACCCTGGTGTGGGCAGGTGTGGGCATGGACTGTCCATGTAGCCAGTGGGGAGGGAGTAGTGATGTCCCGACTCCCTCTGAATGAATCCAGAGCTCCTGAGTACTAACTCCTGCAGCCCAAGGGCATCCCAACATCTCGTCACATGAGGAAGCCCTAAGTACTAACTCCTGCAGCCCCAGGGGCACCCCAACATCTCAGCACATGAGGAAGCAGCACAGTGTGGTGAAAGGGGCACACGCATTACAGTCCAGCAGACCTGGACCCTCCCAGGCTGTGCCCGTTACTCACCTGTGGCTTTGGACAAATCACCTCAGTGTCTTCCTACAATCATGGCACTGCCAGTGCCTGCCCCACAGCAGGTGCCAACCAGGGGACCCTGGGACCAGACTGAGCGTGGTGCAGATGCATGCTCTCACGTGTTCTCACTGCTTTTGCATGCTGTCCTGACGTGGTGCTCAGAGGCTAGCACATCGGGGAAAAGAGCATGAAGGAGGGCCGGTTTCACGACTAGCTCACCTCTCACCGCTCTGCGGAGCAGGTGGGGCCTCCTCTCGAGGCGAGCCCTGACAGAGCAGGCTGGGAGCCCCATATGGTCAGTGAGGGCTGTGTCCACGCCCCCGTCTAACACTCAGCCGGGTCTCTGTGTGTTCGTTGTGTGAAAGAAGGAACACAACGACCTCACCCCCCACCCCGTACTTCCCTGAGCCACTGCCGGCCCCCCTCCGACCTCCCTTCAACAGCTGTGCGCCCTGACTTCCTCGCGTCATTTTCACGGGGAGGTGCCCGTTTCTGACCTCCCGGGAGTCCGAGCCACTGGGATGAGACCGCTCCTTTGCTCCTCCCTTCCTGGCTGGTGGCGACGATGCCTTTTCCCATTTATGAAGAAAAAATGTAAATGGTGACAAAAGCTATTTTTATAATGTTTTTATCTATTCCGTGACTGACATCAATAACACATAACAGTTCCATTGACATTGTATCGCATCCAATGGGCCCAGTGACCTGGTTCAATGACAGTGGAAGAGCCTCGTCCATCATCCCCGGGGCTGGCTCGCGGCAGATCCATTACCGACGCTGTAGCCCGACGCGCCCAGAACCGACGCCAAGTCCGTTTCCAGGTTCGCCTCCTTCTCAGCTTCCTCTCCTAACGGCCTTGGCCCTGCGGCCACGGGTGTCCTCCTCTATCTCCCCTCTAAGAGGGGTTCACCCCGAACTTGCTTTGACACGTGAGGGTCTTGAGGATGGGGCAGGCCTGTGCCAGGCACACAGTAGGGGCTCAATGTATAAACGAAGGAGGGGAGGAGGTCGGGTGGAGCGGCACCTGCGTCTCCCGGCAGTGAGGCCTGGGCACTGCCGGGGCGGCTCTGATGCTGGGCGCCGGCGCTGGGACGGGGATTAGGGTCCGTGGAGGAGGAAGGAGTCCCTGCCTCGGTAGCTGGCGCTGGTGGGACCAGATAAGGACACAAAGTGGCAAAAGCTTCAGGACACTTTTCCGAATAAAAGCTGAGCTGGGAAATGCCGGCCTCAGGACTTGGGCCCCGCAGCACGGGGGCAGCCAGGTGGCCTGTGCTGGGTGCCCGCTCGGGGCCCACCCACCAGCCCCAGGGTCCTCGTCTTCTCTGCGATGGAGCGGCCTCTGTGGGTGAGGCCGGCCTTGGGTAATGCCGCAATGTATTTGTCATTTGTCTCAGCGGCGCACCTGTTTAGTAGACAAAACTGTGGGAAATTGAATGTACACTCACTGTATGAAGATGATACGCTTGGTCTGCGCTAGTTTGGAGAAATCAGTGCATCTATCTCAGAAGAGCCGGCTGTCAGCGCCTTACATGTAAGGAAAACCCGAGCGCAGGTGTGATCAACGCTGGGCACCGTCACCAAGTCGCCGGGTGAAGTTGTTCTGCGGCGAGCTCTTCCCAGCAGAGGAGGGTGGGGGGAAGGTGTGGCAGCGGCTGGTGCCCTTCCTGCTGGCACCTCGTTTGGCCGGTGTTTTCTGTCGCTTATCCCCAGAGGCGCCAGGCGACGGGCCTCGAGCCTGTGTTGTCAGCGATGCTCCGTGTGGTGCCCAGTGGCCCGCGGGTCGGAGCTGGGGAGCCGCTCGGCTGCCTGCCAAGGGTGAGCTCCGTGTGGCGGGGAGGCCGCAGAGGAGGCCGCAGAGGAGGAGTCCTGTAAGCAGGTGGGCGGGAGACCAGGCCGAGATTGGCGCTGGGGGGGGGTGGAAGCGCGTGCCCGGGGCTCTGACGGGGACTCCGCAGAGGGGTTTCTGGATGTGGCCCTTTCACCAAGGGTAGGTCTGTGTCCAGTGGATGCTGATGACCAGAGCCCTTCTGCCCACAGGCTGCGAGAACCGAGAACAGGGTCAGCTGCAGCCCGGGCTGGGCCTGCGCATGCCCTGAAGGTTAAGGTCACAGATCTTCCCGGTGGCCCCTCTGCAGGCCTCCCCTCCCGCGTCTGTGCACTCCTCCCTCAGGGTAGCAACACACACATCTTAATTCCCAAAATGCACCTGATTTTGCAGGATTCATGTACCAACAAACCGCACCTCCCACCCACCTCCAGCCCCTCCCTCACACACCCCAACCACAGGTGCGGAGATGGGACAGCGCTGGGCCGAGGCGAGCCTTTGTCTGCACCTGTCTTGACACAAAGGCTCCTCACTGTACAGACCGCAGACTCCTTGCTGGGTGGCAAAGTGGAGGGGCAGGCCCGCACGTGGGTGGGGGTGACGGGTGCGGGCAGGACAGCGAGCAGCTGCGTGAGGCCGAGGGGCATCCCCGCTCTGCGTGCACCTGCGCCCCAGGGGACAAGAGCTTGGGAGTCAGGACCCAGTGGCTGGGAGGGGACAGAGGAGGGTCCATCCCAGGGCAGGTGGGAGGAGACAGTTGGAGCGAGGCTCCTGCCTTCCTCCCCACAGGTCTCCTCCTCGACTGACTGAGTCCCAGCTCCTTCCCTAAAGCGGGAGGGGCTGCAGGGGCCCTGGGGAGCGACCCCGGGAGGCAGGGGCTCAGGAAGGCCGAGGAGGCGTGGGACCCGGTGGGAACGGACAAAACCTCGGTTTGTCAGAAGGGCCGTTCGGCTCGGATGTTAACCGAGTTATACAAGGTGTGTTTGTGAACCAAGTATCTCACTTGATATTTTTTATGGCAATTTTAGCCCAGACTTCCCAGGTCCCTGACTGAGGGGGCGTGGTCGAGTGAAGACAGCGGTTCCCAGTGGCTGGGTCTGAAAACTCCCTCCCTCCCGGGAAGGGTTAGGAGGCCTTCCTGTTCCTCCGGAAGCCAGCAGCCCCGCCCTGTAACAAGGCGCTCCCAGTTCCCAAAGAGATGTGGAGGTTGCATACAAAACGAGCAGTTCACACCTGTTCAAAAAAGTTAACTTTTTTCCAGCTTAAAAACCTGATAAATGATTTCAATTAACAGTTACAGAAAAAGAAAATTATATTGCAAATTGATGCAAAAATCTTCCTACAAATTCATGTGTTAATGACACAAATCAGCTTTTTACACTGAGCTTCCAGCTCCTAAATAGACAGCAGGGTGTTTCAGCAACGGCTGCCTGGGAAGGCGGGCCATCTCAGTGTCAAAGAACTCGTACCATTTGCCACAGCATGGAGGGACCTGGAGAGCATCATGCTGAGTGGAACAAGCCAGTCAGAGAGAGACAAGGATCACATGATCGCACTCATATGTGGAATCCAATGAACAAGATAAACCGATGAACAAAATAGACCCAGAGCCATAGAAGCAACCGACAGACTGCGGAACCTCAGCGAGAAGGCGGGGGAGGGTAGGGGGTGGGAAGAGAGCAACCAAGGAACTTGTGCATACGTGCTAACCCATGGACACAGACAATAGGGTGGTGAGGGCCTGGGGCAGGCGGGGCGGGCTAGGAGAGGTCAATGGAAGAAAGTGGGATATCTATACTTCCAACAATGAAGATCTATACTAATAAAAGGGTAATATGCTAATTAGACCAGGAGACCAGACATCTTCCTACCGTCTGACTTCCTTCCAGACAAAGCCAGGGTGGTGGGGGCGGAGGCAGAGGCGGTTAGGGGCAATCAGGCCAGCAGGGGAGGGCAGTTGGGGGCCATCAGGCCAGCAGGGGAGTGGTTAGGCGGTGATCAAGCCAGTAGGCAGACAAGTGGTTAGGAGCCAGTGGTCCTGGATTGGAAAGGGTGCAGGCCGGGCTGAGGGACCCTGTTCCTCCCCACCCCAACCCATGCATGAATTTTGTGCACTGGGCCTCTAGTTTAAAAATAAGAGGTTGAGTTTAAAGGTCACAGAGCCCTGGTCTTTCAGGACCCGTGTTGCTCCCCAGAACACTCGGCGCAGTGCCCAGCAGGTGAAAGGCCCGAGGGGAGTTCCCTCTCAGGAAAATGGGCAATAAACTCCTTACACGGGGACCTTTGGAACGCATGTGGTTCTGGAGCCACTGAGAGCTGCCCGGCAGAGCCCATAGACATGAGGATACCCTCAGTCACACCCCGGCCCGGAGTCATCCCAATCAAGGTCATTGAGGTCATCGAGGTCATCGTCATCAGCACCGCCAGCAGCTGCATCTAAGAACCTTGCAGCCATGTGGACAGTAGACAAGGAATCAGGGTGAAGGCCAGGACACAGAAGGATTCAGATTGAGGCGGCTGGCAGGTGGCTTCCTGGCTCTTCCCTGCTTTGTGCGTGTGTATCTGAGTGGACGGCCCAGGCGGCCCTTTCTCTGTTGTCTCACCCTTGTCCCTGCCTTTGTGGAGGTCAGACTTGAAGGTCGTTGAGGTCCTTTCTCGCTCTCCTCTTCTATAATTCTGAACTCTGGAGTGTTGCTGTTGTCCCACGGGTCTCTGATGCTCTGTTCATTTCTCTTTATTCTTTGTTCTTTTTGCTCCTCAGACTGGGTGATCTCAGGTGACCCATCTTCCAGTTTGCTGGCTTTTTCTTCTGCCTGCTTGATATGCTGTTGAGTCTCTCCAGTAAAATTTTCTGTTCAGTTACTATACTTTTTAACTCCAGCAATTCTACTTAGTTATTTAAACAAATAATTTCTACCTCTTTATGCATATTCCATATCTGTTGAGACATCTTCTCATACTTAGTCGTTTAGACTTGGTCTTCTTTAGCTCATTGGAGATATTTAAAATAGCTGCTTTAAAGGATTTGCCAGCAAATCCACTGCCTGGCTTTCTGGGGTGTTTTTACTCATTGTTTGTTTGTTTTGGGTGGGGTTTTTTTTTTATGTGTACAGCCCATCCTTTCCTGCTTCTGCACATGTCTTGTACTTGTAGAAAACAGAGAATCCTACCTAATAAAAGAGTAATATGCAAATTGACCTAACTCTGCTACACCCACCAGCCACGCCCACCAGCCAATCAGGAGCAAATATGCAAATAAACCCAACCAAGATGGCTACAGCCACAGAGAGTGGGAGGGAGGCTTGGGTTTCCCTGGAAACAGGGAAGCCAAGCTTTCCACCTGCCCTTACCAGCCTAAGCCTCCACTCAAGGCTACAAAGTTTCAATTATAGAAGGTAAACAAATCCAAACAGAAATGGCGGCAGCTACTGAGCTGGAAAGAGCAGGAGGCAAGGGTTTCCCCCGGCAATGGAGGAAGCAAAGCTTTTCGCACACCCTGGCCGGCCCAGGCCTCCACTTAAGGCTACAAAGTTTCAATTATAGAAGGTACACAAACCCCAAAAGAAATGGCTGCCAGCCACTGAGCGAGCAGGAGGCTTGGCTCCGCTCCAGGCTACAAAGTTTCAATTGTAGAAGGTAAATAAACCCCAGATACCAGGGACTCTGCTTGGGTCACCAGGGGGCGTGGCTGGCCTGCAAACCACCACAGGCCCCTCGCTCAGGCCGCCCCATGCCCCAAGGTAACCCCCACCCTGATCCAGGACACCCTTCAGGGCAAACCAGCTGGCCCTCACCCATGCATCAGGCCTCTATCCTATCTAATAAAAGAGTAATATGCAGATTGACCATCACTCCAACACACAATATGGCTGCCCCCATGTGGTCAAAGATTCTGCCCCCAGGTGGACACAAGATGGCCACCACAAGATGGCCAGCAGGGGAGGGCAGTTGGGAGGCACCAGGCCTGCAAGGGAAGGCAGTTGAGAGGGACCAGGCCTGCAAGGGAGAGCAGTTGGAGGCGATCAACCCTGCAGGGGAGGGCAGTTAGGGGTGACCAGGCCGGCAGAGGAGGGAAGTTGGGGGCAAACAGGCTGGCAGGGGAGCAGTTAGGCATCAATCAGGCTGGCAGCGGAGTGGTTAGGGGGTGATCAGGCTGGCAGGCAGAAGTGGTTAGGGGCAATCAGGAAGGCAGGCAGGCGAGTAGTTGGGAGCCAGCAGTCCTGGATTGTAAGAGGGATGTCTGACATCCCTCGAGGGGTCCCAGATTGCAGAGGGTGCAGGCTGGGCTGAGGGACAACCCCCCTCTGTGCACAAATTTCATGCACTGGGCCTCTAGTTTTAAATATAATGTGGCAAATCTGTAAATCAGATTCTCCCCTCCTTCCCAGGGCTTGTGGATTTTACAGTGTATTATAGTTGTTGGTTTTGTGATATTTTTCTAATTATGTAAAGTCTGTATTCTTCATGTGTGTGGCCACTGAAGCCTCTGGTCAGTTAGGTTAGTGGCCAGCTAATAATTGGACAGAAATGTCCTATCTTAAGGGAATAACTGCTGAGGGGCTGGGCTTTCAATACTCAGCCAGGTAGCTGACAATGTTCCCTTAGTTTATGCTTCTGGCTCATGCAGGGCCTCAGCCAGGAGTGAGAGCATAGCGGCCTTGCTGGTCTTCCACACCCGTGCATGCGTGCGAGTGTGCGTGTGCGTATGTGCGTGCATGTGCTTGCCTTTTTAGATTCCAAAGAATATGTTGCTGCTTTTTAAAGCCCCTTCGGATATCTCATTCCTGAACTTCTCCTTTTATGCTTTTCCTTTTAAGCTAGTCTATTGTTTGCCTCAAATGCTATTCGCCTCAGGCAGCCGCTCTGTTAAAACACTTGCTTACAGATGTTGCTTGACAAACTGCCCCTGGGAGGAGACCTTTAACAAGGGGTGCAAGGAAGACAGAACTTTGAAGTGGTGTCTTCTAGGGAACCGCCAGGCAGGTCAGATGACCGCTCTTTGGTTACTTTCTCCCTCTGCTACCAGGGACGTGGGCTGTTGGTTTTCCCGGGGCAACTGCCGAGCTGAATGAGAAAGGGGTCTCTCAGACCTTCTTACTCACCGTGGGAATTCCCTCCGGACTCTTCCCCACTTCTCTGGGTGACGAAACATTCACTGAAACGGTCTAGTCCGTTTTGGGAAGGGTGTTGGGACCCCTTTGCTTAATCTTCTGTGACCCCCCAACAGCTCACTGGGTCCCTCTGTAGGCGCCTGAGGGGGACGCGGCTGTCCCTCCGTTTCTGTGCCACTGGCTTGAGTCGTGCGGCCTCCTGGACTGGCCCGGACACCGTGGGGCTGGCCGGCCCTGAAGAGGCCCAGAGACAAGAGAAACACACAGGAATGGTCGCGACACGTGCGAGGTGGGGTCGCGTGTCAGAGCCGCTCACAGCGCCGGAGCAGGGAGGCCACGGCCCTGGCTGCGCAGGCCACCCCACCTTCCTTTCGCTTCCGTTTGCCTGCGGTGTGTTGTTTTTTTTTTTCCTTAAGTGAGACAGGGTCGTCACCTACACGCCACTTCCTCAAGGCCTGAGCGCGGGGCGAGTGAAGCAGATGAGGAGGACACTCCTCGTGTTAACTGGGTTCTCCTGGGTCTCCGTTCACCAGAGAGCGGCTGCTCTTTTATGTCCCAGATGAAAGCTCCACGCTTGCTTGGAGGAAAACGGAATTCACGGAAAAGGAAGCATTCTCAGTTTCACAATTATTCAAACTATCGTGACTTTTCAGAAGAACTGAGACGATCCTGAGAGGGCAAGAGGACACTTAGCAGCACCAAAGCCTCTCGAGACCCTCTTCTCTCTCAGCAAACCTGTGGGGGCTGTGCCGCCCAGGGGAGCGCCTGTCCCAGGGGAGCGCCTGTCCCAGGGGAGCGCCTCAGTCCCAGGTGGGGCTCTCTTGAAGTCAGACCCACAGAGAGGCCGCCATCCTGGCCGTGGGTGGCTGTAGGGCGGCAGGTGACAGGGTTCTGGGACGTGACTGGACCTGCCCGTGGAGAGGTGGAGGGGTGCAGGCTTTCAGAGACGCTTCCTGGGGGGGGACAAGGGACTTCAGAGCGGGGACCCTCTGTGCCCTGGCTTTAGGCGCCCCCCCATGTGCAAATGTGGGGTGAGGAGGCCCTGGAGGCGTCTTCGTCCCTGGGGTCCCACCCAGACGCCATCACAGGGGACCCCAGGCGAGCCAGGGAGGCTGCGTCGCTGAAGGTGCCGGGCCCCACGCGCTCGCCGGGTCTGCGCTCGGCCACCTCTGGGCCTTCCTGGACGGACCCGAGCCTCGCTCTGTTGTAGTCACTCTGCTCCTGCTGCCCGGAACCCCCACGCCCCCAGCATGGACGGGAGTGGCTGTTGGAGTTGCGGGATGAGGAGCTACTGGCTGATTTTAGACGGGGGACAGGCTGGCACGCCCAGATTACGGTCTGAAATGATCACTCCGCCTGGGGGAAGTGTGGATGGGGCGTGGAAGCCTGGGCCTCCGGGCCTGGTGGCAGGGCGTGGCAGAGAGAAGTGCGTGTGCTAAGGAAGAAAATCTCTGCTGCCTCCCCGGAGCCTCCGCCGACGCCTCCACGGGGCCTGGTGTCAATCCTCCCGCTCAGAAGCCGATCGGCCTCGGCCGTGCGGCCTTCTCCTTGGACACGGGTCCCGTCTTGGGTCACCCACAGCATCCCTCCCAGCGACGTGAGCTCCCTGAGGCCTGCGCCCCAGTCCTGTCCTGTCTCCCCCTCCCCCAGTGCCCATCACCGTGCTGGGCACACAGGCGTCACGCGGCCACGTCTGCACAGTGGAACCCTGACCAGCAGGCTTCCCTTCCGTCTCATCCACCCAGCACCCCTCTGTGCTCTCGGGGGACCGGGCGCTGAGGGAGGGAAAGGGGCCCAGCTCTGAATGTGGGTCCCACACGGGAGACCAGCCCTTGCCTCTTGGGCCTCGGCTTCCCCTGGGAGGTGGGGGAGGGGTGGCTGATTTCTGAGGGCTGCCCCTGCAGCTAGGGGGAGGCCCTTGCTTCCCCAGAATTAAGTTCCAGGCAGGAAACTGGGGAACCCAGCCTGGGGGAGGAGGCCTGGGAGCGGCTGCTAGCGGGGAGCCCCCTGCATCCAGGGGCAGGCGAGGAAGGCAGTCCTCACCCCAACACTCGCCAGTGTGGGCGCATGGCCTGGAGCGTGGGACCCGCCGCACCTGGGGAGCCGAGCGGGGGCCCTGCGAGGCTGCGGGCACGGGGACGGACGACCAGAAGGACATAAATAATGCGCCACCGAGCCTCGGCTCGGCTATAAAAAGCGTGCATATGCTCCGTGCAGGTTTTCGTAAGGTAAGGACGGCCGGCGACGCGCTCCCAGAGCTGCCCATATGGGGAGGCGGTCTTTCGCCGCGGCTCCTGCAGCCAGCTCGGCCCATCTGCACGGTGTGCAGGTGTTTTGAATGATTATATTATTAGCTCTGTCTGTTCAACTTTGCTTCTTTATGGTGGCTTTAGTATTGCAGTAAAAAAAAGGAGGAGAAGAAAGAGAAAAGAAATATAAAGGCAGCCATCTGGTCCCCGGCTTGTGCTCGCTCGCTGTGGGGAACGAGGGGTGCCCCCCACTGCCGTCCTGGGAGGCCCGGGCAGCAGATCAGCCCACTGCGGGCAGTGGCATTGGGGGAAATCAGCGTCCACTTTGCTGGTTTATTTCCTCCCTCTCCCCGCCCCACCCCCTCGCCACCGGACAGTGTGCAGCCCCCGGTGCTGGAACTGGTGACCAGACGTCCCACGACCCCGGTGGCCCGAAGAACGGCTGTGGGTGTCGCGTGGCCCCGAGCTGGCCGCCCCTCCCAGGACTTTGGACTGGATGGGTCGGTGCTGGGACCCGGGACACTGCAGGGCGCCCCCTGCAGGTCGTGAGGTGGAGACTTATCTGATTCTCTGCGTAGTGATTCACTGGGGAGACCTCTCTGTGTCAGTCCCGGGGACGTGGTGCCTTAGACTGAGCAGAGCCAGGTCCAGAGTGGATGGGAGCACGCTGGGCAAGGCCACGCCGGGCAAGGCCACGCCGGGCAAGGTCATGCTGGGCAAGGCCACACTGGGCAAGGTCAAGCCGGGCAAGGCCACACCAGGTAAGGTGGGAACTGCCAGCCTTCGGATCTCTAGTCGCCCCTGAGCCCGGGGTGCCGCCCCCTCCTCCCCGGTCTGGGCAGAGACAAGAGAACACTGTGGGGTGTTCTCCCGAATCGTGCTCTGGTGCGAAGAAGCAGAAAGGGGTGTCTGACACCCGGCCCCTCCCTGCAGGGTCCCAGGCGGGACGCGCCATCGAGGTCACACGTGTGCCTCAGACTCGCCTGTGTGCGGTGCTCTGCGGCCACGGTGTGCCCAGGAGAGGCGACGCGTGACCTCACACAAGGGGAGACTCGGAGACGTCGAGGGCAGAGGTGGGAGGGGCCGGGAGAGAGGGTATCGCTGGGGCAGAGCCGCTGGTGCCTGGTGCTTGATGGCCGTACACAGACGCCCAGCGGGCACCAGGAAAGGAGGTGCCGTGTCCTCCTGGCTGGACACTGGCCACTCCTGCCCTTCCCTCCAGGCACCTCACCGAGCAGCCACAGGCTGCGTGTCTCCTTGTGCGGGGCCTGGGCAGGGGTTACAGCCGACACGCAGCGTCCTGCTCTGTGTCCTACGAAAGCCCGCCTCAGGGCTGTGCCCAGGGGTCCCGGGGAGGGCGGGCGGGTCAGCAGCCAGGAGGCGGGGTCACCTGGAAGGCGGGCGGAGCCGGGGTCCCAGGTGGCCGGCGCTGCCCCGGGGTCCGGGCTGTGATGGAGCCGGGAGATGTGGGAGGAGTGGACACGTCCACGTCCCGGTCCCCGACAGTGGGCCATGCCCTGGGAGTGGCGGACGTGGAGGGGCCTGGAGACCCAGCCCGGGGCCTGGGCAGAGGAAGCTGTGCCCCCTGGACGGGCTCCCCCAGGACAGTAAGGGGGGCCTCCCTCAGGTGTGAGGTGCATCTAACACTCTCACCGACCCTCACATTCCCCGGATAGATTCCTGCCCAGCGTGTCTCCCGGCCCCTCCCTCCCACGGGGGGCCAGGAGGCGGGTGGCTGCTCCTGGTGTGGGGCGCAGGCAGTGCTGGGTCAGCCTCCGGTCAGCCCCGTGTCCTCTGGTTGCCCACAGGGACGCCCTTGACCTCCGCTGCAGGCAGGACACCTGGCGCGGCCCCCTCCTGCCCCCGCGTTGTGCAGCCCCACCGCCGGCAAGGCGCCCTTGCCCGCCCCCCACCCCCGTCTGTGGGGACCTGCCTGGGCCCCGGAAGGCCTGGTTCGATTTAATTAGCAGGAAAACTGCTCTCTAATCTCCTCCACCCCAGCATGCTCCACGGACCGTTCTCTGGGCTCAGCACTCCTCCTGTGTGACGTTCCCAGGTGGACAGACGGGCAGACCTGCGGGGTGTCTATGCAGAGCCCCAGGCAGCAGGGCCAGGGAGGGGCCATCCCTCCCGCAGGGCACAGGGCACAGGGCCGGGCAGGGGCCCTCTGGCATCCCTGTTTCCCAGAGGGGAGGGGAGGGGAAGGGAGGGGAGAGGAAGGGAGGGGAGAGGAAGGGAGGGGGAACACTCCTTTGCAAAGGCTGGGAAGGCGGAGGCAAAGCGGCCAGGCCCTTGTGTGTGATGTCCCTCGCCCAGGCACCACATTCCGGGAGCGCTGTCTTTATGCTCACGCGGTCCCCACACGCTCTTTCTTTCCCAGCGCGAACTTGCGGAGGCCACGGTGTGGATCCACGTGAGGCGCAGCGGCCAGTGGGCCAGGGGGTGCGTGGGGTGACCGGTGGCTGTGCTTTGCCATTGCCATGGGGCTGTTGGTTATTGGTGCAGTGGGGGGCATCCGACTGGTGAGAGCTGGCCGCACAGTCGGTTCCCGCCTTCGGGGCTCCCTGCCCAGCGGGGAGGCTGACCTTTACCAATGCTCACTCCTGCTCAAGTCCAGGAGACGAGGGGGGGCTCTCAGGGGAGGTTCTTCGAGGGGTGACTCGGGGATCCGGGCTCCTCCCATTGTATGTTTTCCATCTGGGGGTCTTTCCCTCCAGGCCTTGGGGTGCAGGAAAGAGGGATCTAAGACGGAGTAAGGCCGAGGGGGCAGGGGCTAGGAGGGGCCCAGAGCTGTCCCGTTCTAGTCGGGGCTCCGCCTCCCGCTCCTCACGCATCAGGATTTGAGGAGACCTTCTTCAGAGGGTCCCCCGCTGAAACGGGAAAACCTCCTGATTTGGTGATGCTCCCGAGACCCTGGATTCCCATGTACGGGCTGGGGGTGGGGAAGGGCTTTCCTCAAAGATCATTTCGCTGTTGCTTTTCACTCGGGTTTTAGAAAATAACTGTGAGGAGATGCGGGGGTGAGCTCCCGATCAGCAGGGTTCCTCCTCCCTCTGGTCCCTCCTGCAGCCAAGCTCAGGGTGCGTCCGGGGGCCCGTGTGCGTGCAGACGCGGGACCCAGCTCTCCTTTCCTCTGATGCGCCTTTGTTTTTGCGGTATCGGGGCTACGTGGGGCGAGGGGACCCAGCTCCTGCCCTGGAAGGAGTTCTTGCCTTAGCCAGCTCTTCACCTCCCGCCCCCGAGTGTCCCCGGCTCCAGGGCTGACCTGTGAGGTGCCCTCTGCTCTGAGCTGGAAGCCGTGGGGTCGCAGGGTCGGAAGGGAGGCGAGTACCCAAGGTCGCCCTCTCCCTGGAGGCCTGGCCGAGCCGAGGCCCCGGGGCTGCCCAGCGATGACTGGGCCTGTCTGAGCTGCGGGAAGTCCCGTGTCCGGAGCACGAGCCTCACGCACACAAAGGCGCTTGTTCAGCGGAAGCCGCCTCTGAGGAGCCTCCCACCCAGGACGCGGCTGGGCTAGGCCTCGCATCCCCGATCCACGGCAGAGAGAAGCCACGGCTCACGTACCCCTGGTTCACGTAACACTGTTGGATGGAGCCCGAGACAAACACCGCTGAGCGAGCGCGCCGTCTGCCCTGAATGACACGCCGGTGTCTGCCCTGCGCCAGGCGGGGGCTGCGCCCTGGCCGGCCCTTGCTCGCTGCTTCCCTCTTTGGTGAGTGTGAGCCCAGCGGGAACGTGCTGCTGGAGGAGGAGAGGCATCTGGCTCCCTCTGGACGCTGGTAAGGGGGCGTGAAGGCCGAGGCCACGCCAGCGAAGGGCACTGGGAGTCCCGGCTTCCTGCCCCCCACGCTCCCCACCCCGCCCCTGCGTCCCCATTGTGGGCAGCTGGTGTCGCACCCCTGCCACCTGCCGCAGAGAGGGGCCAGGCCCAGCCCTGGGACCCAGGCCCAACACTCCGCCCTTCTTCAGGCAGGAAGTGACTTTCTCTGGTCAGGACCCCGTCTGAGCTCTTGGACATTCCCACAGATGTGAGACCCTGGCTCACGCCCGCTCGCCCGCAGCCCCTCAGTGCCCGAGGTGGGTTCTGGGCGCCTCAGTCACCACCGGGCCTCACGGCGGCGGCTCACTGATAAGAGCGGGCGGGGCTACTGACGGTGAACCGTGTGACATCGCCAATAACTGGCCGTTCTTCCAATGACAAAAACGGTAATTTCATGCGGTTCACCCCAGAAGCATCATACCTGCCGCCCATGGGGCTTCTGACCCATCGATAAACCGTGTGAACCTTACCCACCGGGTTTGCCCATTTCATTCCTTCATGATTGCCCGCAACCTGGGGGCCAGGGAAGCACAGGCTCGGCCCCAGTTTTTCATGTTAAACGTGTTAGAAAGTTGAAGGGCGGAGGGGAGAGCCACGGGAGGCCGTCCTCCCACCTGACGCTGCACGGTCACGCGGAGTCGCTGTTTCCAAAAGGTAAGTCATCTTTTCACAAATCTCCCGGAGCCCCGATGCACGAAATGCATGCAAGTGTGGCCTTCCTTCCCCGGCTGCTGGCACCGGCTTCCCTCTGGCACCCGGGGCCTGGGACCCGGGCTTCCCTCACAGCTCCGGCTTCATCTGGAAGGTCGTCCGGTCTAATTAGCATATTACACTTTTATTATTATCCTACATTATAATAGAGAAACATGCAAATTGACCGCACCTCCGCTATGCCCATGATTGGGCCTGCCAGAGGCTGGGGGCGGGACTCCGGGTGGCCTAACTGGCCGTTGAGAAAACCAAGATGGCGGCGCCAAATCCTCTTAGTTCCGGGGGTCCTGGTGAGTGATGGCAACCCTAGAGGGGCGTGGTATGCACAGCCAGCAGCCTCCCGGGGGTCCCGGGCTGGATCGCGACCCCGGGGGGCGTGGCCGGGCACAGCCAGCAGCCTCCTGGGGGTCCCAGGTTCAATCGCGACCCGGGAGGGCGTGGGAGGGCGTGGCCGGGCACGCCCTGCAGCCTCCGCGGGGTCCTGGGACCCATCGCGATCGGGGGGGCATGGCCAGGCACGGCCAGCAGCCTCCCGGGGGTCCCAGGTTCCATCGCGACCCGGGAGGGCACGGCCAGCAGCCTCCGCGGGGTCCTGGGACCCATCGCGACGCGGGGGGGCGTGGCCGGGAACGGCCAGCAGCCTCCGTGGGGTCCCGGGACCCATCACGACCCGGGGGGGTGTGGCCGGGCACAGCAAGCAGCCTCCCGGGGTCCCGGGACCCATCGCGACCCGGCGGGGCGTGGCCGGGCACGGCCAGCAGCCTCCGTGGGGTCCCGGGACCCATCGCGACCCGGGGGGGCGTGGCCAGGCACGGCCAGCAGCCTCCCGGGGGTCCCAGGTTCCATCGCGACCCGGGGGGGCGTGGCCGGGCACGGCCAGCAGCCTCCCGGGGGTCCCGGGACCCATCGCGACCCGGGGGAGCGTGGCCGGGCACAGCCAGCAGCCTCCCGGGGGTCCCGGGACCCATCTCGACCCGGGGGGGCGTGGCCGGGCACAGCCAGCAGCCTCCCGGGGGTCCCGGGACCCATCGCGCCCGGGGGGGGGTGTGGCCGGGCACGGCCAGCAGCATCCGCGGGGTCCCGGGACCCATCGCGACCCGGGGGGGCGTGGCCGGGCACGGCCAGCAGCCTCCCGGGGGTCCCGGGACCCATCGCGACCCGGGGGGGCGTGGCCGGGGACAGCCAGCAGCCTCCCGGGGGTCCCGGGACCATTCGCGACCCGGGGGGGCGTGGCCGGGCACGGCCAGCAGTCTCTGCGGGGTCCTGGGACCCATCGCGACCCGGGGGGGCGTGGCCGGGCACGGCCAGCAGCCTCTGCGGGGTCCCGGGACCCCCGGGGGGGTGTGGCCGGGCACAGCCAGCAGCCTCCCGGGGGTCCCGGGACCCATCGCGACCCGGGGGGGCGTGGCCGGGCACGGCCAGCAGCATCCGAGGGGTCCTGGGACCTATCGCGACCTGGGGGGGCGTGGCCGGGCACGGCCAGCAGCCTCTGCGGGGGTCCCGGGACCCATCGCGACCCGGGGGGGCGTGGCCGGGCACAGCCAGCAGCCTCCGTCGGGTCGTGGGACCCATCGCGACCCGGGGGGGCGTGGCCGGGCACGGCCAGCAGCCTCCCGGGGGTCCCAGGTTCGATCGCGACCCGGTGGGGCGTGGCCGGGCCCGGCCAGCAGCCTCCGTGGGGTCCTGGGACCCATCGCGACCCGGGGGGGCGTGGCTGGGCATGGCCAGCAGCCTCCTGGTGGTCCCGGGACCCATCACGACCCGGGAGGGGCGTGGCCGGGTACGGCCAGCAGCCTCCCGGGGGTCCCGGGACCCATCGCGACCCGGGGGGGCATGGCCGGGCACGGCCAGCAGCCTCCGTGGGGTCCGGGGACCCATCGCGACCCCGGGGGCGTGGCCGGGCCCAGCTTGCCGCTCCCGGGGTGAGGTCCCCGGGCGATCGCCACCCTCGCCTAAATGGCTGGTGCTGAGAGGGATCAATGGGGCCAGTGGAAGGAGCAGGTGGTAGTTGACCACCGAGGCCATCTGCAGCAGCCGGATGCAGAGCTGGGGTCCACGTTCTCCAGGTTGGCCTCCATGGGGCCCGTGTCACACCCATAGTAGCCGAGTGGGCATGCTGGCATAGTAGCCCCAGCATGAGGCCAGCTTCCCAAGCCAGGCTACGGAGGGAGGGAGGGCCTCTGGGCTGGGAGCACTCCCCCACCCCAGTGGACAGGGCACAGAGAGCAAGCAGCAGAGAGCTACTAGAGGTGGTGGGTGTGGTGGCCTGGCTTCCAAGAGGCTGGCTTCAGCTGCTGTGGCCTGCGCTGAGGTGGCTGGTGGTGGGGGCAACTGCATGGGCGCATCCGAGGCTGGGGCACTGGGAGACGTGGGACTGCAGCCCAGAAAGCGAGGCTCCGGAGGACCTGGTCACCGACCCCTGGCATTGAAGCCGCCTCCTACAAGATGTATCCTAGCCTAGGTGTGTGGGAAGCAGATTCAGGAACCTCTCCCTTTGCAGCGCCAGAGCCCAGGCCTGCCAGCACCCCAGAGGAGACCCCCACCAGGATCGGGGGCGTGACCAGTCTCTAAACCAGGGTGGCCATTAGCCTAGGCCTGCCAGCACCCCAGAGAAGACCCCCACCAGGATCGGGGGCGTGACCGGCCTCCAAACCGCCAGTGACCCTAACCCAGGCCTGCCAGCCCCCCAGAGGAGATCCCCACCAGGATCGGGGGCGTGACCAGCCTCTAAACCTCCCGCAGCCCTAGCCCAGGCCTGCCAGCACCCCAGAGGAGACCCCTGCCAGGATTGGGGTCATGGCCAGCCTTCAAACTGTGGCGGCCCCTAGCCCAAGGAGGCCTCCTGGCCGAGGACGCCTGAGTCTGTTCTTGACCTAGGGCCGGACTCTCCCCACAAGGGACTCAGAAGCCACCAGAGTCTAACTGCCAGTCTCTGGGAGTGCATCCACTGTCCACCAAAAAGTAGGGCCATCAAACCATTCAGTCTCAGTGCAGGCACAGGTCTGTGGCTGACGGGGTGGAGGCCAGACCAAAACAAAACAGCAGAAACACCCTGCCCACCTGGGCGGGTACTGCTGTAGTCCACGTGGCCTGGGCAGTGGAGAAAGCGCTACCTTCTCCCAGGTCCTGTGCTGGCACCGCCACCTCGCTCACCCTCAAGCCCCCCTGAGTCCTGACAGCAAAGTGTGTGGGGCATTCTGCAGGAGTTGTGCCGTTCTGGGTGCTTTTGCCCAAAGACACACTTTGGGATGAATTCAGAGCCACATCTCATTTCCCATGACACTGGAAGAACCATGTAAAAGGATTTTGACAAAAGCTTTCCACATCTCTGTTTATTCTTTTGAATCCATAAAACGACCTTAAAAAAAGCATCCGGGCCACCTAAGAAAGAATGCACTTTCTGGCCAGAGCACGCAGGATTCTTTTGCCCAACAGGTTAAAGGGAGCAGAGCTGGCACAGTGGGAATGGCCCTGGTGCCCTATGAGGAGACCGGGGGAATGGGGTTGCCGAAATTCCATAAGCCTCTTGCCACCTTCTCCTTTGCAAACCACACCATCCAGATCCACCAGGACTGGAGGCAACTGGGAATCACAGCCGTGATTTGGGACATGGTGAGCAAATCTTGAGGGGCCTCTGTAAACATCTGCAATTGATTATAAGACTGGTCTTTATTTAAAAAGAAATAAAAGAACAGCTTTGTTGAGAAATATCCATATACTGTACATGTCACCTAAAGTGTACAATGAACTGGTTTTTTAAAGTAAATTCAGAGTGGTACAACCATCACCATGCTCAATTTTTAAATATCTTCATGACCCATCCCCTCCAAAAAAAACTTCTACCCATTGGAATCACTTTCCTGATCATCTTCCCCAAAATAGATTGCACTTTAAAGGTGGGTAAAGGAAAGTTGAGGGAAGTTAAAACACTGCACAAAGGATATTGTAAGATGACAAAGCCCAAAGTGAAGCTCATGTGTTTTCTTTAAAAAATATATATTTTTAAAATGTCAGAAAGGGAGAGGGAGAGAGAGATAGAAACATCAATGATAAGAATCACTGATCAGCCGAAACCGGTTTGGCTCAGTGGATAGAGCGTCGGTCTGCGGACTGGAAGGTCCCAGGTTCGATTCCGGTTAAGGGCATGTACATTGGTTGCTGGCACATATCCTGGTGAGGGGTGTGCAGGAAGCAGCTGGTCGATGTTTCTCTCTCATCGATGTTTCTAGCTCTCTATCCCTCTCCCTTCCTCTCCGTGAAAAATCAATAAAATATATTAAAAAAAAAAAAAAAGAATCACTGATCAGCTGCCGCCCACAGGCCCCCTACTGGGAATTGAGCCCAAAACCCAGGCATGTGTGCCCCTGATCAGAATCAAACCTGGACTCTTCAGTCCACAGGCCGATGCTCTCTCCATTAAGCCAAACTGACCAGGGCCATGTGTTTTCTTCAAGTTCTGCGTGGTTGTAATGGTCCCCAAATCTATACTAATAAAAGGGTAATATGCTAATTAGAGTGGTTGTCTTCCGGACATCTTTCCAGACAAAGCCACAGTGGCTACAAAGGCCAAGGCTCAGGCAGCCATAACCAGCTGCAGTGGCAGCAGCATTGGGGTTATGGGGGTGGTGCCTCCAGAGGGAGGCCAGACTGGGGGCCAAGGCACAGGCAGTTTGGGGTGATCAGGCTGATAGGGGAGGGCAAGGTAGGGGCAATCAGGCTGGCAGGAGATCAAGGTAGGGGCGAGCAGGCAGGCAGGCAGTGGGGTTAGGGACAATCACGCAGGCAGGCAGGTGAGTGGTTAGGAGCCAGCGGTTCCGGATTGTGAGAGGGATGTCCGACTGCTGGAAGTTGGACATCCCCTGAGGGGTCCCAGATTGCAGAGGGTGCAGATTGGGCTGAGGGGCACAACCCCCCCACCCCCACCCCCAGTGCACGAATTTCATGCACCGGGCCTCTAGTATGTAATAAAAGAGAAAGATGCAAATTGACCATGCTTTCGCAACGCCCACCAGCCAACCAGGAGTGAGTATGCAAATTAACCCAACAGAAATGGTTGTTAATTTGCATATGCAAGCACCAGGCGAGTTGGGATGCCTGCTATGAGGGCGAGGGCAGGGGCGGAAGGATCTACAGGAGCAGTCCTCCAGCCAGAGCGAAGACTGCAGGCTCCCGGCTGCAGGCTGCCGGAGGAAATCCAGTGCCAGCAGCCAGGGGAAGTAAGGCCTATTCTTGCAGGAATCTTCCTGCAACAGGCCTCTAGTTATTATATATAATCAAAATATTTCAAATTGTCAACAACGTCTTCACATTATCAGAGTCAGCATGCACGCAATACACAGAACCCAATAAACCAGTGATTTTTAGCCTTGCTCATCTCCTGGTGCACATACACTAATCACCAAAATGCTGCAGCACACCAACAAATACGGTTTTTGCCAATCCAACAACAAAAAATAGGTAGAATTTTGACTAATTCACACGGGGCAGCTATTGTTGTATTGGCTGTTGTCATATTTTTAATTTTTTTTTTATTGATTTCAGAGTAGAAGGGAGAGGGAGAGATAGATACATCAATGATGAGAGAGAAGAACTGATCGGCTGCTTCCTGCACGCCCCCTTCTGGGGATCGAGCCCACAACCGGGGAATCAAACAGTGACCTCCTGGTTCATAGGTTGACGCCCAACCACTGAGCCATGCCAGCCGGGCTGCTGTCATTTTCAATTTGCCATCTGAGGGAAAAGGTCGGTGCCCTGACTCCTGACTGAACAGTCGGGGGTTGCGAGTGTTACGGGTTCTCGCGGGGCCTGGGCGGGAAACCGCTTCCTGCACCACAGGCGGGGACGGCCCCCGAGTCCGGGTCTGAGGAGGGTCCACCGTGTTTGGTGGACGGGCCTCTTGTTTCTTTTCATCCCTGTTTCCTCCTGGGTGTTGTTTTAGTCCAATCAGTCCTACCAGTGCCCTGACCGGGGAGGACACAGGCCCCGGGGGGCTAAGTGGCTGCGCCCGTGTCCAGCGAGTTGCCGGCCCAGAGGCCGGGCGATGGGGCCTGCAGCCTGTCCCCCAGGTCCCCACCGGCCACACAGGAGGGTCCTGCCTGCTCCCCCGGCCCCCCAGTCAGGTGACCCAGGGGAGCCCGGGTCACCTGACTGCCCCGCATGGACCTCGGCTTCCTGCTTCTCTCCCATGAGGCTGCAGGCGGCTGCGGAGCAGGTTCAAAGGGCCCCGGCACACGGAGGCCCGGGCGCAGCTCGGTGATTTAAGTGGAAATGACCGGGAACATGTGGCTCTCATTTCCCCCGGAATCCGCAGGGGATGGCAGTGCAGGGGAACGTGCCTGCACACACAGCGTCTCCTCGCCCCGAAGTGGCTTGGATGCTTCGCAAATTCTCAGGGAAGTCACCCCTTCCCGCCCCGGCCCCGCTCAGCTGGGCCCCAAATCTGTGCAGGATGCGCTACTGGGGGCCGTGACCTTGTGGGAAAGGGGGGTGGGGGGAGCCAAACACAGAGGAGGGGGGGCGGGAGCAGGTCCCATGGGCTCTCCCAGGAAGACGGTCCAGCGCCCCTCCCTCCGAGGGACCCCGTCCTAGGGACCCGGCCAGTCTGGCCACCTCGCTCCTCCCCCCGAGAAATAACCACTGGAGTCACACACGGGCGGGACACGAGGGGAGAGTCCTGGCCCCCCTGTGTCAGACGGGACCCCTTCCCGACAGGCAGCGGCATCCCAGCTCAGGTAGCCGGGCCAGGCCGGCAGCTCCGGGCGTGGGAGCAGGCAGGGCAGCAGGGTCCCGGGCAGGAGAAGGCGCTGGCGGAGGAAGAGGAGGCAGAAGAAGAAAGAAGAGGAAGGGATGTAAGAGGGGCAGGAGGGCAGCGGGGAGGGGGGCGGAGTTGGTGGGGAAGGCGCCGGAGCCAGTGCTGGCCTGGGCCAAAGACACCCTTTTAAAGGGACGGGCCTCCAGCTTGGACCCCATCCTGCAAATCAGCCGCTTGAATCCTGTGTGGTTTTTTTTCCAGAACAGCTGCTTCCAGTGGCTTCTCAAGTTTGGCTTTTGGAAGCTACCACCGCAAAGCACTCTACAAACCAATTTTACACTTAATAAAGTTTAACTATTCAATATTTTTCATTTTAAAACGAAATAACAGGCCTTTAAAAGAATATTTCTCTTTTTAGTGACACCCGTGCCGCTCTCCTCCAACGCAGATGGCATCCACGGCGCCTCCCTGTCTTCCTCTCGGCCGGAGGCGCCACGCGTCTCGTTTGCTCATCGTCACGGGATTGCTGCGCTCGGAAGATCTCACACCTGCTTCTCGGGGACTCTCCGGGTTCTGCCGTTACGACCATGGGGGCCGCTGCTTTCGAAATGGGTTTGGATGAGACTGCGGGGCTGCGGCCGGGTTTCAGAGAGCCCCGCGTGGGCATCAGCCTTCATGCCGCGGTTTCCCGAGGGGGAGACGGTCGCTGTGCCTGGGGCAGTGGCGTGGGACGAGGGGCTCAGGGCGCGTGGGGCAGCCTTGTCCCCGCGTGAGGGCCGTGTTCGGGGCCTCTGTCTCGGCGTGGGCACAGCGTCGGAAGAGGCGTCTCCTGAATTCCCTTTTTCGGGAAGCGCAGAGCGAGGGCAGGTCCTGCCCGGACATTTCTCTGCAGCAGCACCGCCTGGCGGAGACGTCTGCCCTGATGGGAACGCCCACGCCTTCCCCGTCCACGACGACACCTTTCCCTCTTTCCCGGAGAAATCTTCCTTCGGGAGAGGTGTCCTCAAACCACTCGTGGTGCTGCACCACAGCCACGGCCACGGCCACGCTTGCCATCGCCATCGCCTGGGTCCCTCGGGCCTTTAGTGTTGCCGGTCTCGCCTCCAGCTCTCCTGGTGGCTTTTCTTCTCTCTCTCTCTCTCTCTCTGCCTTTCTAAAAATTTTCTTTCTTTTCTTTCCCACGGAGGAGCGTGGGGAGGAGAAGCCGCTGTCAGTGGATAGAGAACCTTCCACCAGGGCCCTCAGGGAGCTCGCTGGCAGCCGGCCCTTCTGTGCCAATTGTACTGAAGAGTCGCCTCAGAGGGCGGGTTCCTAGGGTCACAAGGGACTCGGGGTCTCATTTTCTCTGAAGGAGGCCCGTCCCCCGGAATGACCTGCTCAGAACTCTGCCACCTCCTGCAGCGCCGTCACTTAAATGAGCTGGAGTGTGTAATCGTCATTAGGTCCCCAACGCTCCCTGCGCCCGCACGCCCCACAAGTTCGGGAAATGCACCCGCGGCCGGTCTCCTCGAGAGATGGATGCTCATTCTGTGTCAGAGGCCTGGTCCCCCGACGCCCCCATAAATTTGTCTGCTGGAAGACCATAAACATAATTCTGAGCATGGACGTTATTTAGGTTGGAATTAATTGCTTTTTCGGTTGTTTTCAAATATGCAAATCGGAGTCGCCCAGGAACCCGGCCCATAAAAGGCAGTGTCCTCTCCAGGAGAGACTCCGATGCCCTTCGCCAAGGGGAGTGGGAAGAGATGACGCACACGCTTCCTCCTGCTGACCTTGTCCTGACCTCGCCGGGGTCCTGTGTTGCTTGGTGCCTCTCTGGCTTCACCTGCGGCCCACGCTGACCTGGGCTGTGGCGGGCACGGTGGGGTGAGCGCTGGGCCAGCCTGGGGCCGCGGGAGCCGTTTCCCAGGTGACCCGGGTGAGGAGGCAGAAGGCTGGGCTGTCCTTGGTGTCAGCCGACCTCGGGTCTTCTCCCCAGACTCCCCAGGGAGGTCGGAGAGGCGCTGCTTCGAGCCGCCAAGGCCCCGCGGCCTGGCTCTGAGAGGAGACCCCGGAGACGTGCTGGGGGACGTGGTGCCCCCTGGCCACGACTTCTGTAAACATCCCGCTGAGGAACCCCCCCCCCCCCCCGCTTCCCTGTCCACCCTCTGAGCCTGGGCCACTCCGCATAGCAAGGTCCGGTGCCTTCTGGGCTGTGCCCCTGGGCTCCCTGAGCGCGGCCCTGAGCCCCCTGCCTCACGTTCTGGGGTCAGGCCCAGGGACGGGCAGCCTGTGGGGTGCTGAGCCCATGGTCACTGCTGCTCAGGGGTGTCTGCCGGACCAGCGCCCCAAGCGCAGGACAGGCCTGGCCCTCCCGGGGGACGCCGGGTGGGTGCTGAGTGATGGCCTGTGTGAGTGAGTGGTGGGTACGTGGTGGGGGGCTGCGTGGACGGAAGGGTGCGGCGTCTCTGAGCCCACCCACGTGTCCCCTTTCTCAGGAGGACACCAGAGACGCTCCTTCAGCACCATCTGCGCCGCTGGCCCAGGTCCCTCAGAGGCTCCGTTTATCAGTCATGTGACCTCGGGGCCCTGCACTGGGTCAGACCCAAGCAGAACCAGCAGGAGCTCTGTGTCCGCCAAACACCAGGGGCCAGTCTGGACCCCGGAGGCGGAGCATGTGTTTCACAGATTCTGTGAGGCCACAGGAGGCGGTGAGAGCGGTCTGGCACCACCCAGGCCCCTGCAGAGCCCAGGCAGGCAGGCCAGCAGTGGCAGCGGGGATGCGGCTTGACCAGGGGCGGTACCCCAGCAGGAGACACACCCTCCTCGCTTCTTTCCTCCTCTCCTGACTCCTATGCCTCCCGCTGGCCGGACAGGACGGGAAACCTGCAGAGGGGAACCTGGGCCAGTGGCCGTGGCCTCACAGACGGAGGGGTGAGGACAGACAGGCCAGCACCCCTCACACTCGACACTGAAATCGATGAATATTTAAATACATCTGCAATGTCACATTCTTTCGTTCTGCCAACAACGGCAAATGAACGTGTATATACATGATGAATAAATGATGCGGGCGTGTGTGCTCTTTAATACGCCCGATGGGGAGGGGAGGGCACCGGGGACAGTGAGGCCTTAACGTGACCCTCACGACACGGCTCTGCGCGCCCTTCCCGCCCGGATTCCCTGTCTCCAGTTGAATGACTTTGGGCAAATCAGTTCACCCAGTTTCTTCATCTAAACAAAGTCACGTCCGTTTCCCAGGGTCCCTGTGAGGTTGAAATGAGACTGTGCCGCACACGTGCCCGGAGCCCCCCGGACATGGCGGGGCCGTCTGGGTTCCAGGGCCACGCTGTGCCAGAGGGGCGGGCAGAGAGGTCCCTGCGCCCCTCCTTGTCATGGGAGTCCTTGACCTGAAAGCCCGCTCCGTGGGCCCCGAGTGAGGAGAGTGCGGGAGGCATGTGTCACTGGCCAGGACTCTCGTCTGTGAGACCTGGCGTCCCCACGTGCTACTGAAGCCACGGAGACCGTGTGCTCTGCAGCAGCAGAGAGAGAATACACCAACTCCCGGAAAGACTAGAAAACAGTCTGAAATGCCAGCAAGATGCCAGTCCCCAGAGATGCCCCCTGGGGGCAGAGAGGTTGCGGTTTTTCTTTCAGATTTCCTGTATGTGTTCAGTGAGTAGGAGAGGGGAAGGGAGAGGAACACATTCGTTTACGTTGGCCGGCATTTATATCCTGTTTTGTTTCACTTAACATTTTAGAAGACTCTTCCTGTGCCAATACGTTTTCTTCAAAAACATGTTTTCTAGGAGGGATGAGTCAGAGTGCATTCACGTCCCCTCTCTAATTCTTTCTCATCTTTCCCCAGCTTAGCCATTGCCAAGGAGAAAACTCTCGCACACCCATGAGGTTACGCTCCCTCTTTTGCTAAACAATTGTGACTGTTTTCCTCCAATGCTTTTTGGTTTTAACTTATTATTCACGGTCATTTTTGACGTACGGAGATTTTACATTTTGCCCTGGTCCAGCAGGCCAGTGCGTCTCCATCACTTTCCTTCCGTGGCCAGAAAGGCCACTCCCACTCTCAGGTCCGCGTTTTCTTCTAGCTCTTCCGCGAGGCGTGTTTCCAGTGTTACCTTCAGTCCAGCCAGCGACCTGGACGCTGCTGAGTGGCACAGTCCTGAGTGTGGCCCGGGGTGTTTGTTATCCTACTGCCCCTAAAATGCAAAGTGTCCCCCGTCAGCACCTCGGCCATCGATCGGGAAGCCTGGCAGTCGCTGGTGCTGAAGGTCTCGCTGGCTTGACTTGCAGGCCCGTTCTGTAGGTTTGCATCTGTTCCCACCACCGCCTGCGGCCACCTTCGGGTACAGCCTGACGTTCTCTGGACTCCGCGCCCCACGGCAGCACCTGGTGGTGTCGGCACCCACCCCTCCTCCCCCGGGGCCCAGGTGAACACACACAGGTTCCTCCTCTGGCACCCTTTGGCGTTGGAGCCGGGGAGGCAGCCCTTAGTGCCGTAGGGCTTCCCCTGCTGGGCCTCGTCCTCGGAGTTTTCTTCTGTTGTTGGGACGCAGAATAAGACTGTGTCTTACAAACAACACAGCGTCTCGGCGTCGAGGACGTGTGTGCGTCCTGTACCCCACACAGAGCGCCCCAGGTTTGGTCTCGGGGTTACCCAGCCAGGCTCACGGCTCTGCCTCCTGTGACTGCCCCACCCAGAGTGGCTGTGAAACTTGTTTTTCGTTCTGTTGCTGGAAGGTTGGAGGGACAGTTTCTTCTTCATGGCTCCTTCTGTAATGTTCTTGGGTACTTTTTTTTCATTCCATATTTACCTTAGAATTAATGTTTCGCATTCTCACACATCATCCATACCAATAGGTGAATAATTTTTTAAAAAGCTCTCCTGGGATCTTGATTGGCTCTTATTAACCCTGTAAATGAATATGGGAGAATTGGTACCTTTACAATATTCAAAAGCTAATGTATTTTCTAATCAAAGCTTGGTGCATGTTATCACTTTAAAGACTTTTATATTTTTGTATCATTAAAATTTTATTCGTATGAGATTTTTCATGTTTCTGGTTAATGACTTTTTTTCTAGTTATTTTGTGCTGCTGAGAAAAAAAATTCCCTTTTCATTAATTTTCTATTTGGTTATTTTTGGCATACAGAACAGCTAATGATTTTTGTATTTGGATTTTGTAACTAGCCACCTTTCTGAATTTTCTGAATTTTTCTCAAATGATATTTTCATCATTTTAAAGTACCATCAGCTTTTCAATTGATCAAAATTTTTAAATAAAAATTCTTTAGGAAAACCAATGAAATATCACTGTGTGAAATGAATGCATTGTTTGCAAAAATGCATTCTGGTATTTAAAAAACTCTATATCTCCTAATGAAGGAGGTTAGATTTTATAAGCAGAACAATCACATTATTGGAATATAATAATAGTATCACTCATTCCCCTAACTTCTCCTCTTGTCTCTTACATGTTATTGTATTGGCTAACATTAGCGATAGTGTTCTTGATTTTAATGAGAGCGCCTCTAGGGTAGTGGTGTTTATTTTTTTAAATATATTTTATTGATTTCAGAGAGGAAAGGAGAGGGAGAGAGAGAAACATCAATGATGAGAGAGAATCAGGGATCAGCTGCCTCCTGCACGCCCCCTACTGGGGATGGAGCCCACAACCCGGGCATGTGTACTGACCTGGAATCAAACCTTGACCTTCTAGTTCATAGGTTGGTGCTCAACCACTGAGTTAGGCCGGCTGGGCGAATCCTTCGTTACTAATCACTGTTCCAGAGTCATCCTGGGGGTGAAGGTCAGGGTCAGCAAAGAACTGCTGAGTCATCCCAGGGGGAAGGTCAGAGACAACACAAGCCAGGCACCCTGGGAGCCAGGGTGAGGCTCCCTCTCGGTCAGTGGCCGTGTCCTGGACGTGCTCACATAGGCCCCACGTAGGCCATGGCAGTTTCAGACCCGCAGGGTCCACATGGCCTTGGTTTCCGCAGAGGTGGGAGCTCAGAGCACGTAACGGCCACAAACACGGCTCCGATGGACCCATGTCCAATGTCAACCTGGGGCTGGGACCCCTTCAGTACCTGCCCAGTCACCTGGCCACCTGGGGACAGCCCCCGGGCCCTGGTGACAAGCCGATGAGGAAGTAAGGGAGACCCCTGGCCAGCCGTGACCTCGAAGGCGCTCAGCAACCAGGCAGGGAGGGGCCCGCCATGGAGTCCCGAGTGAGGTCTCTCCCGAGAGCCCTTCATTTTAAAGAACAACCGTGGGGCGTTTATTTGGTTTTAGGAGTCACTGCTCGGCTTCGTCTAGTTTGTGATTTAAAATTAAAACAAGAAAAAGCACACACTTTTAAAAGAGTGTAAACCACACTTACAGCAATGGGCTTGGTGCATTTTATCTGCCTTCAACACAGTGCGGGGGACCCAAGTTGGGATGAGAGTGGAATGGGGAGGGGGGCTGGAAAGGTGAGAAGAAAGCCGCCCCTCCGTTCGGCCCAAGTGCTGCTGGGAACCGGCCCCGCCCGCCCACGTGGGCACCTGCACCCAGCCCCCCACGGAGCCACCGCGGTTCCCCGCCCTCCCCAGCTTCTCCTAACGCTGCCACCTGAGACAAAAGAAAAACCATTCTCATCGGGATTCGTGCGATCTTTGTCCTGTTTCTGAGTTCTGTTAGAAATTAGGATTCTTAAAATTAAATGTAACCAGAGGCTCTCTCAGCTCCCCCACACACGGCCCCTCTGTCCTGGCGGACGCTGATCTCACCGACTGAGCGAGAGGAGGAATATTCGTTCGGTTTCAAAACATAAAACCCAGACAGAAGCATGTCCTTCTCGGGTCCTTAGCATTCCGAACGCACCTGTGTTAAAATATGAAGAAATAAAACAAATATAAATTATGCATTTTCCAACTTAATTTAAAATGCATTATGCTCTGCTTTGTTCTCGAGAATTAGTCTTATTAAGGGGACAGATCTGCATGGATTAATTTTGAGTCAGTTTATTCACTTCTTTGTAATTCAGTGGCAAGGATTTTTGTCCCCAGGCATCAAATTAATTTTTTTTTATTTTACTGTAAGTAACACGTAGGAAATAAAGCCCTCTTTTGTTATTTCTTTGTTTACCGAGCAAGCAACACAGTCTCATATCAGGAATCCGCCCAATCTTACACCTCGCCCTGGAAAGGACAAAACTTTCTGAATGATCTTTAAAGCCACATACCCCGTTGTCACAACATCGGAGGTGGACACAATGACACCATTATCCCCTCCCTGCTGTTCCCCTACGGAGCCCCACAGGCCCACCCCTGCCCCCCAGCTCGCCCTCGGGGGCCCAGCCCCGCCTCCCCAGTAATTTTGGCAACATGCACGATATTTTATGATGACTTAGGATATGTACCAGATCATCGTTTTTAAGCATTGTTTTAGTACAGTCACTCTTTGTTCCGCGTAGACGTTTTAAATCTTTGGAGTTCTTTTCCATCCTAAACTGAGCAGAAAACAGTCTGCATTCTTAATTAGTCTTCTTTAAACAAAATGCCCTTTCGTGTGCGCTAATAAAGACCGAGGATCTCGCTCTCTTGTTTAAACAAACGCTGGCCGCGGAGTAAAACTGCACGAGACACGATGCAGATCCAGTTGCAAGCATGGAGTGGGGCGCGGAGTGAGCCGTGCCATAATAAGCAGATTTTAATGATTTACTATAAATCAGCATTTTTGCCCTGTCAGGGAGATTGAAGAGGCAGACAGCTCCTCACATGTCTGCCGAGCAAATGTCTTTCTGATGAATCATGTGCCCTGAATCCCTGATCACAACACAGACGCACATCCCCACAACGAGGAGGCACACGGCTCCGCGGCCCTCAGGGGAGCAGGCTTCCTCCTGCGGCTGCTCGACCCCCCACGGCCCTCCCAGGGCGCAAGTGTGAGCGGGGTCACCGCTGGTGGACGCCCGGCCACCCCACTTCTGATGAGACCGAAGGAGAAGGGGGAGAAAGGCTGTCATCGCGAGCCTAAATGTGAAGCATGTCTGGCACAGCCCTGGCCGGCGTGGCTCAGTGGTTGGAGGGTCAAGGGCTTGATGTCTGCTCAAGGGCACGTGTCTGGTGCAGGTACAATCCCTGGCCCCTAGTCAGGGCTCGTGCAAGAGGCAACCAATCGATGTCTCTCCCTCCTCTCTCTCTCTCTCTCTCTCTCTCTCTCTCTCAAAATCAGTGGGGAAATACCCTCAGTCCTCTGGTGAGGGTGAAAAAAAGAAGAATCTGGCCACAGGATCCCGAGGAAACCGGAGCTGGTGCTGGTTGGGTCAAATACTTGCTTGGTCCAGGGCAGCTCTTCCAATGGCCTCCATCTCCTGGCTCCCCCATCAGCGTCTAATGAGCCCCCCAAATATGGCCTTTCAGGGGCCAGAGGACCAGGCTCAACACCTGCTCAGACAGAGCCAGCCCCGCACCAGACACGGCGCTCAGGCACAGTTTCCCCATCGGGAAGCCTCCCCATCGCCCGTGGGAAGCATGCACAGCGCCCTCAGGCCGCCAGAGCAGGTGTGAGCGGGGTGCCCCTGGGCACACGGGGCAGGCCAGGCGGGGGTGGGGGAAGAGGACAGGACAGGCTGGGCAGCCTCACAAAGGCCGAGTGTGAGCGAGCACAGACCTGTCCACACGGCAGGGCCACAGGCCGAGCGCCGAGCGCCGAGCCGTTGAAGGCAAGTTTCAGCCACAAGGCAACCTCCACCCAGGGAAGGCGGGCCCTCTCCTGGGATGGCCACCTGCGTGAGGAGCAGGAAGACGAGCTCGCTCGAGGTCAGAGTCAAGGTCAAGTGGAGGTCAGCGAGGGGCCAGCGTCCTGAGGGGGGCAGGCTCCTGGCCATGCCTGGACGTCCACCTCTGGCTCTGACATCCATGGGGACACGGACCATGGGTATCAGCAGGCACACCATTCCCACGATCTCGGCAAATAGAGAAGAGGAGACTGGGAACCCCGGAGTCACTTAAGAAAGATGGGAGCGGGCACGCCGGTTTCTCCGACTGTAACTTCCCCATTTACCGCTGATTTCCCCACTGCTCGCCTGCAGTGTGTACGTTTAGCCCGGAATTTATCTTCACCATTTGTACATATTATGCCGGCGGCACATCCATCCTCATGAAGCCCCCGCTCGGCTGGGAAACGGCCTCCGCGCGGAAGGGTCCACCGGTCTGGCCTCAGCAGCCCGTGTAGCCCGTGTAGACTCGGGTGGGCGCCCACGCCCCACCCCGGTGCCCACGGCTGTGTGTGGGGCGCAGTGTCTCCGAATGGCACCTCTGATCTCTGTGAGTTGCTGGTGCCCGTTGTCTGTGGACGTAAAAATCAATGGCTTTTATTTTGTGCTGGGAATGGAGAGAGGGAGGGGAAGAGGGGCCGGGTTGCAGACGGAAAATCATGAAAGAGTCACGTTGAGAAATAGTAGCGTGCTGCGCTCAAACATGTATTCCCAAGGGGAGAGCTATGTTCTTCCTTGGAACAGGGTGGGGTTTCATGTCCTGGTCAGCGAGTTAAAATGAGGAACTGTACCGAGGGGTGAGGAGCTCAGGGTGCGGGCCAAGGCCAGGCCTCGCCTGCTCAGGGCGGAGACGAAGCCTCGTGCCCAGGCTGCCGCGAGCGGGGTCCCTCTCGGGGTGTATTCCCTCCGTGTCTTTATTTTCTTAAAAGAGGGGAAAAGCCTCAAAGTGCTAATTTGTGCAGAAAAATCTGCAAACGGACTGTTCTGCTCGCGCACACACCGTCTTCAGCGGCCCCTCCTCAAACGCATAATGAGGTATTTATTTCCCACGTCCTCACATCTTTGCAGTAGCTAATAAGATGCAGCCCATTTGAATATTAATATAATAAATGATTAAATTAAACAGCAAGATTCAGCCTCAGAAATAGCCTCGATCGGTCCCAGGGGGTCACTCACACCGTCTCGTTTCTCCCCACAGTTAACAGAGAGCGAAGGACGAGTGCGCGGAGCAATATTTGTCTTAGGAAACGTGGGGTTTTATGGGGCGCTGTTTGGTTTTACGGCTGCGCGGTTTGAATCCTGGGCCCAGAGGGAAGGGAGCCTCGGCTGCCCGTCCTGCCCACGGCTTGCTGGGCCCAGGGACGCTGCCGCCCGGCCAGGCCCCTCTGACGTCCGGTGCGGCCGGTGCGGTGCAGCGGGCCCGGGTACACTTACAACACCATGGAAAAGCCCAGAAACTGCCTCTGCATTGCACACGCCCAGGCTTCCCGGCCTGTCTGTGAGGCTGTGTCATGGCTCCACGTGGCGCATGGGCCTGGCTGAAAGGCACAGCCAATGCTGGGTGAGGGCAGAGACAGCTGTGCAGGAGGCCGTGGCCAGGAGCCTCCCCCCACAACTCTGAGTCGCCCCCCCACCCAGCCCTGCCAGCACAGAAAGGAAGGGGCCACGTCGGCAGTTATAATTGGCCATTATTCCAATAAAGGTGTTTCCCTTTTTAAATTAGTGCATGGAACTGCACACTCCCCAAATCCCAGGACCCGGGAAGTGTTAATAAACATCTGGCCTTGCTTTTTGCTTAATTAGCATTTCTCGGTTTGGACGGAAGTCTGTTTATGGAAAACAAAATGCACTCACACAGCCCGGCCCCTCCGAGCACTCGCCCTCACCCCCCTGCGCCCCCGGAGCTGCCCAAGAGGAGAGGTGCCCTGGGCCTAGCGGGCAGGGCTCAGGAGGTCACAGTTCAGTTCCAGGTCAGGGCACATGCCCAGGTTGTGGGCTCGATCCCCAGTGTGGGGCGTGCAGGAGGCAGCCGATCCATGATTCTCTCTCATCATGGATTTCTCTCTCTCTCTCTCCTTCTGCCTTCCTCTCTGAAATCAATAAAAATATATTTTTTAAAAAAAGAAAAGGTGCCCGCACGGGTATGTGTGCTTAACGTCATCAGGCCCGGCTCGCCCATGGTCTAACAACCTCACCTCGTCACGCTGCTCAGAAATATTCGCATTTTCCAAACAGAAAAGAGAGATGCTGAAGCGTGGAGGTCAGCTTGGCTAAAACGACATTAGTGCGCCTCGAGCCTGCCCCGGCCACGTCAGCACTGCCCTGGGCCCCACGCCTCCCGCCGGGCCCTCCCAGGAGCCGCCTTGGCAGGAGGTGATGGGTACCCCGTAACCGCTGTGGCAAGGCTCCATGGTCTAAATTCGATAAAAGAAAAGCAGGAAGAAAACTCAAAGATAAGTGGGACAAAGTAAATCAAAACACATCATCTCACCAAACTACACTCACATCTGATGCCATTTTTTGAAATTAAGGTCAGTTTTGTGGACCGAACAGGGAGGCGTCGCTCTCTGCCGTGGGCAGCGGGACAGCCCGGGGGGAAGATTTATGCCCGGGGCTGCAGATGCGGAGGGAAGATAGGAGAGATCAAATGGGCGAGCGTGATAACGGATGAAGAATGGTCCCCGCAGCCCATAAATTAATTGCGAGCAGGAGGTTGTCATTATTTGAACATGCTTGAAGATCAGGTATGGGGTCCAGATGGCTGAGGACAGATAGGCCCACAGAGTTTGAGGAATTGATGACTTAAAAATGCAACGAGATCGTACAGAAGTGAATGGCATTGGGCGCATTGGAGGAGGAGTGTGTTAAGGGCCCGGAACAGATCCGAGAAGCACAGCCCAGGGCGGACCCAGAATCCCTGGGACAGTGGAGGCCAAATCAAAGCACAAAAGCCCAAGTGCCCGAGTGGGGAGTCAGCCCTGGGCGGGGCGGGGCCACGGACACAGACCTGCATTGCAGATGTGATTCATTGAAAAGGATGTGATTTTATCAAGCGGCTCAGCTTTGGGGCTTTCTGCAGCAAATACCTCCCTTTTTCTACTTTTTAAAAAATATATTTTCATTGATTTCAGAGAGGAAGGGAGAGGGAGAGAGAGACAGAAACATCAACGATGAGAGAGAATCATGGATCGGCTGCTTCCTCCAAGCCCCACACTGGGGATCCAGCCCACAACCCAGGCATGTGCCCCGACCAGGAATTGAACGCTGACCTCCTGGTTCCTAGGTCGACACCCAACCCCTGAGCCATGCTGGCCAGGCCTTTCCCCACGTTTTAAGAAATGCTCTGAAAGGGGGCTGTGCCGAGACGGCCCCGCCCTGCAACGCACAGGGTCTGGGCTGCCCTGAGCTACTTCCGCTCCAGGAACGTCAAGCATGATCTGGGAGGGCGGCTGGCAGCCCGGGCTTTTCTTTGGGGTGAGGGAGGCTGAAGGGACACCCCCACTGATCTCCCAGCCAGGGAGGCAGAACTTCCTGTGCAGGTGGCCTGGTGCCCGGGTGGGCCTGGCGCCCTCCTCCCGGCCCGGCCACTGGTTCCTGCCCTGAGCGGTGCCTCTGAGCAGCGGGACCCCAAATGAATCCAAGCTGGCCTCAGATTCTCCCCTTTCCCTTCCCTCCGTCCTTCATTCTATTTTGTCCTTTTTTTTTTTTTTTAATAGAATCCCTTTCTTCCCCTCCTTTCACGTTCCTCCCTCCCCTTTAAAATCATTACCCCCTGTAGCTTCCCCAGACCCTGGGAATCCAGGCGAGGAAGCAGCGGCCCGTGTCTGTGACTCCTCAGCACACAGAGCACCTACTGAGGGGGACGCCCCGTCTGAGCCCAGCCCGGGGCCGAGCCTCCCGGACAGCGTGGGGGCCACATGGCTGAGGAGCCTCCGGGGAGCTAACCCTGCCCCTGGGCGGGGTGTCAGGATGCCTCTTGCTCCCGGGTGGTTTTAACGTGTCCCTCTGTTCCTCTTCTTAACACACGTGGCATGTTTTGCCCTCCAAGCACACAGTTGCCGTTGGCGTTCAGAGAGATCATGAATGTTCTGCGTGGAGACAGGATTCTGGGTGCACGTAGCGCTGGGCCCGGGGTGGACACTTCCTCCCGACACCCCCAGCCCCATGCCCCACACTCCAGGCAGCGGATTATCGGTGACAAAGGACACACCCCACAGTGCACCCCACTGCCCTGGGAGCGCCGGGCACAGAGGTCCCGCCACGCTGCAGACTGAACAGGCATGCCGTGCCCATGTGTGTGCACGAGAACTGTGTGTGTGTGCGCGCGCGTGTGCGTGTGGTCTGTGTGACTCAGTGGAGCAAAGATGCGCTTCTGTGACAGAAGGAAGGCGGGCAGAGGTCTCTCGGCACCGTCCCCTTGCATGTCGCCGAAGGCCCATTCGTCTGCGAAGAGACTCCCATGGATGAACCCCACGTGGTCCCCGGTGGGGGGTGCCCAGGGGCTGGGGAGCCATCCAGACGGGACGCTGGCCAGCAGGAATGACCAGGCCACGCTGTCCAGGGATTTATTCTGCTTCTTTGTCCTAAAAGACACCCCCCCGCCCCGCCGCCTGACAGCGAGGAGGGGACGCAGGCCTCTGTGGCGTGGCAGTGGCTCTGTCTTCGTTGGGGCTAAAGGGTGAGGACAGCGGAGAAATGGACTCGTGTGCCTTCAGCAGCGGCGCAGCACCCACAGCCAGGCCGGTGCGTGCGGAGGAGTGATTCCGGGAGACGCTCCGGCTGCGCAGGGGGAATGCTAAACAGTTTCGCCACCGAGCAAATCAGACGTATTCCAACACGCGTCCTGCTTGCCGTTAACTAAAGTGAAGTTGCTGGAATCCAGCTGTCGCCTCGGAACGGGGTGGGGGCGGGGCGCGTCCTCCCAGTTCAGAGCCCGCGCCATCGGAGAGGCAGCGGCGCTTTTAAAATACAAATTTGGCAGATTTCACATGATCCAGCCCGCGTTTCGGGACGGTGGGGACGCGGCTCGCATGATTTATTCAGAACAAGGCCCGCTTTTAGCTGCGTGCGAGGCTCCCGTTTGCTCTCCAACATGTGCTGGGTGCTCGCTGCCCCCGCTGCGCACAGCTGCGAGCTGCTATTTTTTGGCAATTTTTATGCTGGGAGGTGGTGGGTGTCTCCGCCGCTCACCTCTCTGTGCTGAGGCCTGTGCTGTGGTTTTTCCCTAAACTTGGGGAAATAAGTCACTCCGCACCGTGACCTCCGCTTCACTCGGCTGGGCGCAAGCGGAAGTTTAAGGCACACGGCCAAGCATGACAGAGCTCCGATGGGGGCGGGGGCCTCCGGGAGTGTATGTCAAACCCGGCCCGGCCCAGTCCTGGTCAGACTGAGTGGAGCCGGGGTCTGGGAAATGCCGGCGAGAGGGACAGGATGCGGGACCAGCAGTGTCTTGTGTCACCTGCGGAGGAGGCGCCGGCCCAGCCGACAGGGAGGACCCGCTCAGGGGGCACGAGTCTCCAGCAAGTCCCACGCTGGCACAGCCACTGCCCCCACGTCCCCCACACCCGCTGGATGGATCCCAGGCCACAGCTCGCCGGCCGTGTGCACACATCACACGGAAGGGAGCCGCCTGAGTGTTTATCGGATCCAGGCAACCACGGCGATGGTATCGGATGGTGGGTGATTTATCTTCCCGGGGCCCTGGGTCCGGCGGAATATGGTGGGTGCACCCCCCCCCCCGGGGTCTGCGGCCGAGAGGGGTGCAGGCCTGGTCCCCACTTATCGGAGACACACTCTCCGACTTGCCGTGAAATTGAATCTTCCCCTCACCCTCTCGCTGACGTGGAAAATATATAATACAGGAAATGATGAATGCCGTTATAAACTCCACCTGAGATAAGATTTAAGTATTCATATTTCTATCATGTTAATACAACACGATAAACCGCGAGGCAGCCTTGACCAGGGCATTTGTTATTCTGTCCAGCCCTCGATTATTCTTTGTCCAAACACAATCGAGGGGCCTGCCGTGACGCCGCGGCTCCTCCAGGCGGTGTTTCTGGGAGATAACACGCCGCCTGCAGGGTCGGCCTCGGGGGCCTGGACGGTGCGGCCGGAGCCGGGCCCTGGGCGCTGAGCAGATCCAAGCGGCAGACGCCAGCGCGACCTGTGGGCCTCCTCCCCTTATAAGAAGGTCTCCGTGCAGGAAGCCTGATTTGCCACAAGCAAAGCCCGTTTCACCACACGGTCACCTGTGCCTGTGGAGCAGCCGTTCCTGCGGCTCCCAGCACCCCACTCCTCGCTGTCCCGCTGCCCACGCGAGGCTCCGCTCGGCACCCGCCTCAGCGTGCTCATGCCTCCGACGGAGCCCGCCCTGACTCCCAAATGCCAGCAGCGCAGCTTACGCTAAAGCACACGCACGGAGCCGGGTGCTTTGAGATCGCTGCCCTTTGCCGGGCGGGGGGCCTCCCTCGGGGCCTGGGGAGGGGTGGACGGGGCCCTGGCCGCCCAGCGGGGTGTGGGTCAGGTGTGTGCCCAGGAGCTGAAGACCCTGAAGGAGGGGCCTCACCTCTCTACGCCTGGAGGGGGATAACGCCCCCACCTCCCAGGGTTGGTCTGCGACCCCCGACAGGACATAGCGAGTCCCCAGCTTCCTGGAGAGCTCACCAAGGCGGGCGCTCGCTGTTCTCCAATGGGAGGGCTAACCGCGAGGATGGGGGAAACGGGGTACCCTGGGGTGCGGTGGGGAGCCCAGCCCTCCATGGGCGACTCAAACTGTTTGCCAACTGGAACGGCCCCTGAGGCTGGGCTGCGGGGACTGATGGGGGCCCGAGGGCCTTCCTCCGACTCCAGGGAGATGGACAGACAGACTCACGCTTCTCACGCGGAGACGAAGGAAACCCGTTTCCACAGCTGCCTTCCCAAACAAAACGAAACCGGCCCAACGAGCCCGCTGTGTGCACAGGCCTGAGCGTGACGGGCGCTCGGAAACTCCAGCTTCATTGGACACACTTGCCCGGCAGGCAGGGCTCAGTGGGCGACCTATGAACCAGGAGGTCAGGGTTCGCTTCCGGTCAGGGCACCTGCCCGGGTTGTGGGCTTCATCCCCAGGGTGGGGCATGCAGGAGGCAGCCAGCCCATGGTTCTCTCTCATCATCGATGTTTCTCTCTCTCTCCCTATCCTTCCTCTCTGAAACCAATAAAAATATATTAATAACTAGAGGCCTGGTGCACAAAATTCGTGAACAGGTAGGGTCCTTAGGCCTGGCTGGCGATCAGGGCCCATCTGTGGGGCGACTGGCAGGGCGATAGGGGGTCCCCACTGGCACCCGCCTTTGGGGCCTGCAGGCAGCTCCTGCATTGAGCATCTGCCCCCTGGTGGTCAGTGCGCGTCATAGCGATGGGTCGTTCTGCCGATTTGCATATTAGGCTTTTATTATATAGGATAATAAATAAAGATGCTGTGTCCCCTGCAGTGGGAGGGCCTGGGCCTGTGCTTCAGGAACACGGCTCGGGGCAGGACTCTGACCACAGCGTCAGGAGGGCTCTAAGGGCAGGGCCCAGCCCTGGATGAGCGGCCGCCCCCGAGGCTGGCACCTGTCCTCTCTCCTGTCTGGGGTCCTGCTTCTCCTCCTGGGCCTGAGACGGAGCAGGGAGCAAGGGAGGGTTTCCCAGGCAGGAGGGCCAGGTGTCAGCTCAGGGAGGACCCTCTGTCTGAAGCTCCCAGCGGACTCTGAGAGAAGACCCTTGTCTTCAAAGAACCAACGTACAAATTAGCCAGGAAAGGGGTCTATTTAGACATTTAGTCAAACAGGAAACACACAGCAAACCCGCTCTTCAGTGGTGTCCTTCAAAGACAGGCCGTCATCATCACAGCCTTGAGGACGTCAGAATCAAGATTACCGGGTGGGCATCGGCCGAGAGCTTCCCGCCGAGCGGGGTCCGCGTGAGTCTTCATTGTGATGCAGAGGAATAAACCAGAACGAGGGGGAGGGGCGAGTGACGGTGTTCCTGCTCATTGTATGCAGCCCCCCAGTAAACAGGCCTGGTGGCTCATGGCTGAGGGTGTCACTGAATTTAGGGGGAAGGTGTGTGCATGTGTGTACAGGATATTGTACATTATATGTTAGTTAATCAAACAAGTTGTATTATCTCTTACCACACATGCATGCACACAGGCACACACATATATGCACACACACACATACATATATGCACACATGCACACACAGCAGTAACTCTATGTTTCAGGTTTTCTAAGGTTTCCTTGTCTCTGGCACCGTTATTCCTGGGGAGCCTGGACTCGGCCCCGTCGTGTCACGCTCTCAAGCGTCGCTGGGAGAGAGGCTGTGACCCACCCCGAGCTCGGCAGTGTTCTTGGGGTCCTGCAGGCCACGCTCCCATCGGGGTTCTTGGTGGGGCCATCCCACCATGTCCTCTTGTCCCGGCGTCTCCCGGGGAACGGGGGGGGGGGGGGTCTTTGCTACCGTCCTGCTCTTACGCCTGTGCTTCTGGGTGAAACCCCGGGGGTTTGAGGGGGACGCTGCCATCCCCTCCTGTTTCCAGCCCTGATGAGGTAGCAGGAACCTCATTGTCATCCGTGTTCTCCCTGGCCGTGCCACACTGCGCACATGACCCCTACAAATCTGAGATGTCCGCGCTCAGCCAGGAGCCGCGGCCACGGCCACTCCGTCCACGCGGTGACTGGCTCTGGAGGGGACAGGAGGGTCCTTATCTCGGAGAATTATGGGTTTCCAGGAACCAGTGGTCCTTTCATGAACCTGTGAGTTGGAATGTAGATCATGTCTGTCTGTCACCCGCGTGGCCGGGTGTGGGGGACCAGTGGGTGAGGCCTCCATGCACCAGTGAACCTGCGCCGTGTGGGGCTGAGTCGGGCCTTCAGACCTTTGTCCTCAGCGGCAATTTGGGGCCTTAGTTTTGGGGCCCTAGTAGAAGTTATAACCACTTAGATCTTGTTATGCTGTCGAGGCTGAGCGTGAGGCCCTTGATACATGCAGACATACACATATACACACAGAAAGACACACAAACACAGATACACACAGCCACATACAGACACACTTAAACACAGAGGCACATGTAGAGACATACACTCACACACATATACACAGACACACATATACAGACACACACAGACGCACGCGCACGCACATCACTTTTTAAGGATGCAAAGTGCCCACCAGGCGAAACTCTGAAGTCGACGACGACCGGGTCAGCCAGGCCTCACAGCGGACAAACGCGCCCCCACCACGTGCGGGCGTCGCCCGGCTCCCTGGAAGTACCCCCCCTTCCCGTCCTCCCCAGGGTCTGAGGACAAAGAGGAGCCTGCAGCACCGACACTGGCCTTCGGTGCAGAATCAGAACCAGCCCCAGAAAGGCCCCCAAATGCTCAGACACAGAGCAAACGTCCCTGCTCCAGCCCAGATGTGGGGGGCTGGGCCGTCCACAGAGACGGGAGCAAGCGTGTCCCCAGCGCCGGGCAGCAGGATGGCAGGAAGGGGCGAGGCGGCGTGGAGAGCATGGCCGCCCTGTCGCCGGCCCGTGCGCCCACAGGAGGAGCCGCTGCCCGCTGCCCGGCTGGCTGGCTCCCGCCAAGCACTAACGCGGCGGCGGTGGCGGGGGCCGGGCGAGGAGACAGAACGGGGCAGCTGCAAATGAAAATCACCCTGGGGAAGGTTACAACCAGATAAAGTTTTCGACAATAAGATTCTGGAGACTGCTGACGGGAGCAAAGCTCAATATTTTAGTCTCAGTACAAATTTGCCTCAATCTTCTACAACTCCCTCGCAGCCTGCCCACAGCTGCACGCTGTAAACAACTAACAAATCTATTTCCATCAGCCCTGCTGATGCCAGGAGAAACGCGCCCGAGCAGAAGACGTGCACAGATGCGGGGCTCACCTGAGCCGCCTGCCCTCCCGTTGGCCTCTCTAACTTAATACCGCGGCTGCGGAGCGATTGGTCTCCTGGCAGAGGGCTGGCGCGCACGCCGCCTCCTCCTCCCGCTAATCTGACAACTCCGATCCAAGAAGCATCCAGGGCCCAATTAGTAAGACACATCTTATCAGGGAGCTTATTTTGCATAACAGAATACAAATGACGAATAAAAATTTAATGTTTAATAACTTAGTACAAAGAGGGCTGTTGATGTGGAATGCCTGGGATTTTTATGGGGGCTGTCAGAGTTGTGATAAAACTGTTATATAGGAACACTTGGCAAAAAACAGCGTGGAATTTCTCAGTAATGGCGTGTGCATGCGATCGCATTAATTCTTGATGGGGAGCTAACTGGAGGCCTGGGAACCAGCCAGGTCGCCGTCCAGGCGGGCCGGAAGCGCGGGTGCGTGTGCGTGTGCATGTGCGTGCGAGAGTGCGTGTGTGTGCGTGTGCACCTGCTCAGAGCGCCTGAGGGGGTGGCTGGACCTGCGCACATGTTTTGATCGGAGGGAGCGACCTGCACCTTAATGAGGACGTGACCGAGAAGGCGCTCAGCCCTCACAAGGGACGTGGGTGTGTCTTCCTGAGGCCACAGGACGGTCCCTTTCTACACCCGCCGCCTGGCGTGACGGGGCGAGGGCGGCAGGGCACTGGGCTCAGCTTGGGGCCAGCGTTCCCTGGGGATGGGTGGGCAGTGGCACAGGGGGCGGAGGCAGGCGGGTGAAAAGTCCAAGCTGCTCTCTCCGGCTCCATCTGTGTGGACCAGGCAAGACTGTCGCAGAGGCAAGGCCCCACTCCCCTGAGGTGTCCCCGACTCCCCCAGTCTCCCCGGCGCTCAGCCAAGGCGGACCCCTCGCTGCGCTCATTCCTGGGGAGAGGCTGGCTTGCTGGGCGGTGACGAGAGGCAGCTCTGGGGAGTGGCTGTGACCACACAGTGCTGCCCACGGAGGCGCCCGCATGGCGGCTGGTGCCCAGCCACGCCCCTGCTCTGCCACACACTATCAAGGCCCCTGGCCCTCCTGTCTCCCTCCGGAGCCACAGCCACAGCTCTGCCTGGAGACCTTACGAAGGTCCCCTCACCCCACCCCACCCCACCCCAGCTGGGCAGGGAGCAGCTGCTCAGTGCCCATCACCACAAACAGCCGGTGAGCCTATCCCTCATTGGGCGCCGGGAGGGGACTCAGGGTCCCAGGGGTGCTCTGGCCTCAGCCGAGGATGCACCAGAGGCAGCGCCAGGAGGATGTCCTGCGCCAGGAGGGCCGTTCCCGCATGACCACACCTCTCGCTTCAACGCCCCGCCCCTGTGGTACTCCCCGGCGGTTCCGTCACATGTCTGCAGAGGGATCGGCCGTGGTCACCCCGAAGGGGCTGTTTAATCTCACGGCACCTCGGGGACTCGGCCTCCATCCGAGGTCACGGGACAGGCACCCACACCTCACATCCTGGTGTCCTCTACAAAGGCAGGCCCTCGAACCCAGGCCTGAGCCCGCAGAGCAAAGAAGCAGGTGCACTTGTGCCTTTGAGGTATTTGTGGGGGGCTGGGAACGAAAGCAGGATCTTGCGGGGTCCCCCTAGGAAAGGGGCAGCTCAGGAAGGTCTCCTGTCTCTGGGGGGAGGGGGGTCTGTGCGAGGTGCTGCCACACGAGCTCTCCCAGCTGCAAACCGGAGGCCTCTCCTGGCTGCAGAGCAGCGCCATGGAGCCGCTCAGCACAGCCCGGCGGAGTCGAGGGGACGTGAACCTCCGTGTGGCCGCGTCAGAGCGTCTCTTCCGCCCACACCTCGGCTTGCTGAGCCCCCCACCTTCTCTGGCCTCGGCGCCCTCGCCCAGGGCCCGCATCTGGTGCCCCCACCCCCGTGTCTGCACAGGTGCAGGCGTGCACGTCTGCCCTCTCCGCAGCGCAGGGCACAGAGCACAGAGCACAGGCTCCTCCCGCCTCTCCTCTTGGGACTGCTGTTCTCCCTAACGGAGCAACGCCTTCCTGTTTGTGTTTGTTTTCTATTTAAAAAAATATATTTTTATTGATTTCAGAGAGAGGAAGAGAGAGGGAGCAAGAGATAGGAACATCAATGATGAGAGAGAATCATGAATCGAGCCCGCAACCCAGGCATCGTAGGTAGACGCTCCACCACTGAGCCATGCTGGCTGGGCGGCTTCCCGTTTTAAGAAAAGAAATAGTGAGCCATGAGCTGTAACACACCGACGCCTCGGGGCGTTCTAACGGGAATCCCAGGAGGATGGACGGTCCCTTGTCTTCAGAAGGATTTGCATCCGTGTGGCTGCTGTGCCCAGCCACACACAGTGTCCTCCTGGCCGGACGCACACGCCCACGAAGCACAGGGCCCCGGAGGGGACCAGGTGGGGGGTTGCCGAGGCCCTGAGCCGGCCACCCTAATGCTGTGGGTTCCTGTCAGGTCCTGGGGTGGGGCATAGTTTTGGGTGAGGTGGATACGCATGGAGCCGACCCTCCGCTCCTCTCGCTCCCACGCCACATCTCACCTGCGCAGGTGCCGCGTGGATCACACCCGCCAGGCGCACACGGCGCTTCTGCGAGGCGCCTCGCCGAGCGGCTCCTCCCTGGGACTTCAGGGCTAATGAACGTGGCCCTCAGCAGCCCCTGGCCTTTTCATAGTTCATAATGAAAATGAATGTTCATTTTTCCTTTAAAACTGTCTCGGGCTAAATGATACTGACGCTTTCAATTTTTAACATCATAATCAATAAGGCTGCGTGTGCACACTTTGCAGAACCATCCGCTTGGAAGTCTGGAAAAAATCTGCATATGGCTGCAGCTTGCTGGCTGGAAGGCGCGCACTAAATCTTCCGCCTTAAAGTTTTACGGGCGTGTTATGAGTAAAAGTGCCTGGTCAGCCATCTGCCAGCGTCGCTCCCGGCGTCCATATTTCCAGCCCTGGCTAAACACGGGGCGCGCGGGCCAGAGGGGCCACCTCCGCAACACCACACCATGCCCACGCCGCGGCCGGCCAGGGCGCATCGCAGGAGAGCTATCTGCCTTCACGTTAAAGTCCATGAGGCCTGGACCCGACCCGTCTGAGACGACAGGCGGGCAGTGACCTGTATGAGGAATGGCGACCCCCAGGAGCCCAGATGGCGGGAGAGTCGGAGAGAAGGAAAGAAGCGAAGGAGAGACCCACCACCGACACCTGTGTCTCCGCTTCAGTCCGTGCTGATCATGGCTGCCGGAGCCCTGACTCCCCTGTCACCTGTGCGCACGCTGAGGCCTGCCCGAGGGGGGCACGGCGTAGCGGCCGGAGGCTGGCGGGCCTCCTGGGGAAGGTGGGCACCTAGGGGGCTGGGGGCGCCCTGCCTGCTTTCCAAGGGCACCCACAGGCGAGCGACGGGCGGGCACACGGCAGAGACCCCACCCCTGCAGCTCCAGAAGATCTGACTGGGACGGGGCCCCCGACACTGGTTCCAGAATCCACAGGTCCACCAAAGGGGTGGGGTCAGGGGTGGGCACTTAGGCCCACGATAAGGCCGTGAGAGGGAACGCAGAGCCGGCCCGGACGCGGACAAGGAGATGGAAGTTTGTTTCCTCCCCCTTCCTGCACGTCTATGTTGGCGGCCGATTGCCAAACCCGCGTGTCGGGGGCCTCGTGTCTGTTCACGCGCCGGCCCTTCGCACAGCCCTGCCTCAGAGCCGGGCCGGGATGCCTGCGAATGGACAGCGAGCGGTTCTGACGCCTTGCCTGACCCCGGGGGTCAGAGTGCCCGATGCTGCGCTGGAGGCGGCCTAAGGCCAGAGGTGTCGGGCGTCGAAGTCGCCCTGGCTAGGCCCGAGAACAGCCCACGGAGACCCCGCGGCCCCAGGGGGCCGACACCATGTTCCTTCCAGGGTAGAGGGCCGGCCGCGGCCTCCTGGCGGCAGGGGATTCGACGCAGGAGCGGGTTCCCCTTTAGCAGCCTCCCACTGGGGACGTCGCCGCTTGGTGAGAAGGGCGGGGCTGCTGACCTCAGCAGGGGGTCCGCTGCTCACCCCATGGGGAGGGACACCCCCAAAGTCCCGTCACCTGCCTGCTCACCCCGGTCAACGGGAGTAGCCAGACTACCTGCACTGTCAGTTCTGGGGTCTAAGTGCGCCCCCTCCTGTGACCCGGATGCCCCCCCTTCGCTGAGGCAGCAACATAGGCTCCTCAGGGGCAGGGGCTCAGGGGCTGAACGTCGACCTAGAAACCAGGAGGTCAGGGTTCGATTCCCGGTCAGGGCACATGCCCGGGTTGTGGGCTGAATCCCCAGTGTGGGGCGTGCAGGAGGCAACCAATCCATGATTCTCTCTCATTGCTGATGTTTCTCCCTCTCTCCCTGTCCCTTCCTCTCTGAAATCAATTTAAAAAATATATTTTTTTAAAAGAGAGAGAAGCAAAAAAAAATTCCGATGAACCAACCAATTCCTTTCTCAGACCCCCCCGCCCCTCTCGGGGGCAGATTGGAGACTTGGAGAAGGCGGTGGGGGGGATTGCTTCTCCGTGGGCGTGACTGCCCCTCCCCCGATGCTCACTGCCATTGTGAGAGGCTCTGAGGTGCAAGGCCCAGCCCTGGGGTCTCAGACGCCATCAGCAGGGAAGGAGGTGCCCGTGGAGGGAGACCCCCCCAGCCGATGGCGGGATGGCATTTTCTCTGACATCGTTGGAGTCGGAACATCCGTTTGCACAGCCACTCGTACAGGTGTTAAAAAGACGGAGGAAAATGTGAAGATGATGAGATGGTTCCCGCGGTATTTAATAATCACGTGGAAACGCGGACATGGATTGCGCTGCATGTACGAAGCTCGGTTCCTTTGGAAATTCCACCCCAGCATTTAATTCACCAGAATAACTCACTCTACTCAGCACCGCGATGCAGTGGGATAAGTCACCTCGAGAGAAGGCACGTCCGATCGACAGGACGGGTTCCTCTGAGGCCGAGAGCTGCCTGGGTTCTCCTCCCAGAGCCACTGGTGACTGTGCCGTTCCCTTCAGTTTCCTTGTTTGTTTTGTTAAATGACTAGGAATTAGGGGACCAGAGAGGCCGACATGCCGGTGGGTTCCCGGCTCCGTGGACGGGGGAAAGGGGCATACAATCGTTTGCATTAGACCTTATTCTGTGGAAAAGCGGGTTCACAGCCGCGCGGAGACCGGCGGGGTGGGGGGGAGCCCTGCACCCACGGTGGGTGTTTCCTCGCCAGCATCCTCCCAGCACATGGCGAGATGGTAAGCGTCGTTTGAAGCGGAGTGTAAATCGCTAAAAAGGAGCCAGCGTCCAAGTGCATTGCAGCCCCTGCACCCGCGGAGGGGCTCATCTGCACACGGGGCCGTTCCCTGAGCACATTCTGTTGTCGCAGGGGTGCCCCACTCTCCCTGTCCCCGTGGGGAGATCCCCACCTGCAGCTCGGGGGAGGTTTCTCTGTCACGCTCCAGCGGCGAGGGTGGCCGTGGCCTATGGACGTGGCGGAGGTGCGTGGGCCAAATGGTGCTGCCTGGACGCCACGTGACCACGGGGCCTGTCTGCGTTGGCAGGACTCACTGCCCTCGTCCACTCCCACGTCCACCGTGGTGCGGCCTGGGCCCTGCGTGAGGGTGCAGGGAGCAGACCCAGTCTGGGGTCCGAGGCAGCCAACATCCAGCCCACGGCCCAGGTGAGACGTGGGCGCTGTCTGCCGCGAAGCACAGCTGTGAGGGGTGACTAGGACGAGGCGGGAGCGGGGACGGGGGACGTGAGGAACCCCTGCCTCACCGTGTGTGTGTGTGTGTGTGTGTGTGTGTGTGTGTGTGTGTGCGCGCGCGCGCGCGCTCGCGCTCACACACATGCTTGGGGGGACCTTGGGCGAGTCCCGGCCCCTTTCTGGGCCCCGTCTTCTCGTTGGCCAGGTGGGGACCTGGTCGCAATGGCCCGCTCACCGGGACACGGTCCCGTCCTGATGATGCTGGCGGGCGCCAGGCCAGGGGCTCCTTTGCAGGCAGCTCCAGGGGACACGGGGCCCCACCCGCATGCCTCACGCAGCTGCCTGGCACCAGGCCCCGGGAAGACCGCAGGGTCTGGGCCCGTGGGACAGTCAGGAACGTTCCCGCGGGAGCCAGGCCTGAAGGAACAGCCTCGGCGGGCGGGGGGAGGGAGGGGTTGCCGGGGCGGAAGGGCGACTAGGGGAGTCGGCACCGAGGGGGGAGGACCTCGAGGACAAGGGGCGCCTTCCACGACGCCAAGGCCAGTCAGAGAGGCCACTTCCTGGGACTGGTTAGCGGGGTTTGCCGCTTCACACATCGGTCGCGGCTTTCCTGGCACAGAACAGCTGCTCAGGCCAAGAGCTGTAGGAACCTATGAAAATCCCAGTGAAGGGGGAGGGGGAGGGAGGCTGGAAGGAGAGGAGGACGGGAACTGCCCAGACAGCCAGCGGCCTGGCGGGAGGGGGGTCGCTAGGGGTGGGGGTGGGAGGCCCCCACGCGCCCTGAGCCTGGTGCCCCCAGGAGGGCTCTCCCGCGTGAGCCGCTGGTCTGAGCGGCTCTGGGACGCTCTCCCTCGTGCACGGCGCCTGTCGCCCTCCCTGCTGTCTGTCCAGGAACTGAAACCTGACTGGCTTACTGACTGGCACCGACCATCACGGCCCAGGAGCGCGTGTGCGTCTCCCAGGCTGATGGGCTCGGGAAGCAGGGGCCGCGCCCGGCCAGCTGTCACTCAGCCGCGCTGGGAACGGGAGACGGCTCCCAGGCCCTCGCCAGCCGTCTTCGGTTTATTTTGTTCTGATATTTATGGCCACCCAGCAAGTGGACAAAACACAGACGCTGGGGGAGCCGTGTTGGCTGGCCTTGAGGCCGGGGTACCAGGGAAGGTGCCCGGGATGGGGGACGGGGAATGAAGATGGGCCCCCCACAGGGCACCCACCACGGAGCGTGTCCCTGAAGGGCCAGTGGCTGATGGGAGCCTGAGGGCGTTGGGTGTGGACGGGGAACCTGGGGCGACACAGAGCCAGGTCACGTATGCTCCGCAGCCCCTGGGGGGGGGGGGCTCAGCTTCGAGCATGACACCTGCACCCCTGACCTCCACAGCATGCGGGCGACTCGGCTCCCGTCCCCTCCCAGCACCTCACTGTCCCCTCATTGCCTTTGCTTCACCCCCACCGACTGGGGACGCGGCCACCAGGCCCTGTTGGGGAAGGTGTACGGAGCCCCCAGGAGCAGCCACCCCGTCTTGGAGCTGCCAAGCCTGCTCTGGCCCGTGGTCCCGCCCAGGACCAGCTTGTCCCCGGCTCACCTGTCCGTCTGGCGGGCAGCATGCAGAGCAGAACAGACCGACCCAGCTTCCTGGGGCCACGGCCAGTGGGAGACAGAGACGTTCAGCAATAAGGGCACAAAGAACCCCCATGTGCCCCTGGGTGGGGTCCCTGAGGGGTGAGGGGCAGAGATGTACCCCACAGGGAGCACAGGCCCCCGCGAGGGTCGGGGTTCACTAGGAGCGTCCAGCCAGGCCCGGGGCAGAGCCAGGAGCCTCACCCTCGGGTCCTGCCAGTGCAGGGTCACTGGGCGGCCGCCTCTGGGTCCTGCTCCCTGGCACCTCCCTCCCTCGCCCGGTGACACCCGCTCGGCACTGGCCCCTCGTTCTTACTGTAAAGACGTGGGAGCCCACACTCTCCAAGGGCTGCACCCCACCCACCATGCCCTCAGGCTCATGCCTAAATCACGGGAAGGAAACGTGTCTGCACTGGACAGGCATGCCCAACCAGCTCCCCCGGGCAGTGGCCTGTGTTAGCCTCGCAGCACAAACACAACGTCACAGTTTATACACACACACTGTTACACAAAACTGTAACATCACACAACAGTTTATATACACAGATACATTTTACACAAAACTGTGACATCACACACACACACCCAGTGCCGTCTTGTCCAGCAGAGAGAGGGGGGTGTAGGGAGGGCAGGGGACCCCTAGAGAGGAGTTTCCCAGTTTGTCCTTTGTGCTATCTGCATGGGGCGCCCTCCTTATGCTCAGGGACAGGCAGTCTTTGGGGGGCAGGATACGTGGGGGATGCCTGGAGGACAAGAGGTAGGCCAGACAAGAGCCTCTCTCAAGGTCAAGGTCAAGGTCGCCAGGGCCCGGCCCGAGGGTGTGGTCAGAGCCAGGAGAAGTCCATACAGAGCCAGGACTGACGGGAGCCGGGTCCCGGGCCCCCAGACCGTTCCCCGCTCTCTCCCCACCCCGAGGCTCAGGCCGGCCTCATTCTGTTTGTCTCCCTGGCCCCTAAGTCAGAACAGTAACCTGGATTCCAGTGGAACCCAGAACCGGGCTCACATACAAGAGCGCAGATCGAGGCACTTCTGCAGCCACCAAATCTCCTGTCCGGCCGGCTGGCCACCCTCAAACGCCGGGACACTCAAGGTGCCCCCCACCCCGACTCTGAGCACGCTGCCGGCCCCCTGCACACCCATCGTGTGCTCACTCCAGCTCGGCACGGGGGCCGGCTGCGCCGAAGCTGTGGCTCACGGAGGAGGGGGACCACGGCACGCCGCGCTGCTAGCTCCTGGTCTAGGACTGAGCACCCCAAGGAGCGGGGCCCCTGCAGAGCCCTTGGGGGTGAGGTCGCTGTACCTGCCCCCCAGGGGCCTCCCCACCAGCAGGATGCTGGGGTTCCCACAGACACGGTGCCTCTGACTCAGGGAACGCACGTGCCCTGTTTCTCAGAAGAAAGACCTCGTGTCCGGCCGGCGGGGCTCCGTGGTTGAGCATTGACCTATGAGCCAGGAGGTCACGGTTCGATTCCCGGTCAGGTCACAGGCCCGGGTTGCGGGCTCCATCCCCAGTGTGGGGCGTGCAGGAGGCAGCCGGTCCATGATTCTCTCTCATCGTTGATGTTTCTCTCCCTCTCCCTCTCCCTTCCTCCCTGAAATCAATGAAAATATTAACAAGAAAACAAGAAGGAAGACTCACCCCACCCAGAGCAGCCGTGTGTTCACAGCCTCTGTCACCACTCGGAACACTGCGCCCCACACCACACTGCGTCTTTAAACGGGTTTTTTAAAAGCGATAAAGAGTCCGTTGCTGTAGCCTGGCTTTCATTTCAGCATCTGATCAAATCTGGAGAAGCTCTGCCCTCTCCCAGCTCAGCTCCCATCCGCCACCGCCCCCACAGACGCTGTTAGGGCTTCCTGCGTGGGTAGGAGGCATCACGTATACGTGATCCCGTGTCATCACCATTTAGCACACGCCCCACCCGCAGATTTCAAAGCACAGAGGCCACTGGCAGGGGGGTCCCGCGTCCCCGTGTCCCCGCTAACGTGTTCCCCGCTAACGTGTTCCCCGCCCCCAGTCCTCGCCCAGCCGGCTGCGGTGGCTGCTTTAATCGCACATTGTTCTCCGAGCACTAACCCTTTACAAATCATGTGACATAAAAAGAAAAATAAGTAACATTGTAAAGACAGTAATGAGAACTGTTGAGCTAAAGTGGCTCTTAAAGAAATCCTAATAAATCCCAGAGTTTCTGGTCTCCTGGCAAGCTTTCTATTTAGGAGAAAATCAATGATCAATGGCTCGCCGCGCCGGCATCAGGCGCGCACGCCTCCGAGCCGGCAGCGCTCATCGAGGAAAGATGACATTTCGGGGGAAAAAGCTGACATTGAGTCCATCACTGTCATCGCGTCTGCCATAAAGCAGCTTCAAATATTAAAACATTCTTCATCCCGCTCCGTTATTGGCACCAGAAATTGTTTTCTCTCTGTCTGGTGCGCACTTGAACTGCCGCGCGCTCCCCCGGGACGCCGATTGCTACCCGGGCCTCATAACGTATTGGCAGCTGACGTGGTGCAGCTCGTGTACGCTTGCCACTCAGGCGCCCTCCCCCCGCGGGCACGCGGCGGCTGTCAGGCGGGGGGTGGATGCCGCCTGCCCCGGCGCTTCCTCCGGCCACGGCCCCGCCCGTCCCTCTCTGGTGACAGGGCCACCCCCATGCAGACCTGGCCTCCCCGGGGCAGCCCGGTCTCAGGGGACGGCAGGGCCTCGGAGACGCGGGCTTTGCTGCAGAGGGAGGCGGGCTGCGGCCTCTCCGTCCTCCGCGGGCTCCGTGCTAGGCTTCAGGGAAGTCGGGGCGGACAGCTCCCGGCTGCCCTCACGCCCTCCTGCCCTCTCAGACAGTGGGCAGAGCCTCTCTGACCCCTGTAGTGGGGGGCCCATCTTGGGCAGAGCCTCTCTGACCCTTGTAGAGGGGGGCGTGGGGGAAGGGGGCGTGGCTGGCGGGACTCCTGCGTGTCCAGACCAGGGCCCGGCTCTTGTGGCCTTTGGTGGCACCTGCCTGACAGTCAGGGGCAGGGGGAGCCTGGTCCCACCTGGCTCCCCAGGAGAGGTAATTCAGGCCCACAGTGCTCAGTGCACTACTTTTTTTTTTTTTTTTTTTTTTTTAGTTTTAATTCCAATTAAAATAAGAAAAAAAAAAAGAACTTTTCGGCCTAAGATTCTATTTGTCCCTCATCAATGCAGTTGTGAAATGGAATTTTGAATACTTTTAAGGAGCAAGAGGCTCACAAAGACCAGAGTGCCCAGGGCCCTGGGACTGGGCCCCGCTTGGGTAGCTGCGGAGGCATGGGCAGCTGGGCACCCTCCCCGCCCGAGATCCAGGCCGCTCTGGCTCTGAACAGGCCCTGGGGGAGGGCAGTCCCGGGCTCAGCTCCTCCTACACGTGGCTCAGCTGATGGAGGAGGCTGGGGCCTGTTCCACTCCCTCCCGGGCGCGGGGGTGACCCCGGCCTCCTGGGGGCCTGGGGACCAGTGAGAAGCTATAACGAGTGCACAGAGGACCAGCACTCGGGGATTTGGTGCTTCTGGGAGGGGCCGGCAGTGAGTGCAGGAATTGCAGGGCCAGGAGGAGGCTGGGAGAGACATGTGACCTCTGACCTGGTGAGGCCGGAGCACCTTGCAAACCTGGGTGTCCAGACTCCCAAGCCCCCCTTCCTGGCAGAGGGCCCCTGTGCCTTCCCCACTGCCTTTGTGCTGGCCTCTCCCTCGTCAGGGGACAGCACCCAGTGCCTGGCACCCCAGGCAGGTCGGCCAGCAGCTCCCGGGTGACTCGGACCCTGCTAACCCCACTGAGGCACGTTTTCTCAGTCCCCAGTCCCTGGTATACAGCGGGTGCCTAATACTCAGTCAGGGCTTCAAGGGCACTGAGAGGCCAGCAGTGTGGACCTCCACACGGCCACCCTCCCTCCGCCTCACCTGGCAGCCCTCCCTCTCCCGCTCTCACTCCCCGCTGCCCCAGCCCACGGGACGTCCCACATTGCGCTGTGCCTTTCCCTGTAGCCAGACCTCCAGCATCGCTGACACGGGCCCTCCTGGGATCCCCCCACCCCCCGACTACAGGAGGAGCCCTCCAGGTGCTGGGCCGCGCCCTCCCCCAGGTCTGCCCACCTGCCTCTGTGGGGCCAGGAGCCGGGGACCCCCGAGGTCTGCAGGGCCAGGCAGAGCAGGGCTCTGGGGGTGGGAGGAGGTGAGAGAAGATAGCCCAGCGCACAGGGGCAGCACCCTGGCAGCCAGGCCGTCTGTGCTGGGCGGGAAGGAGGGGCACGGGCAGGGCTGGGGAGGCTGGCGTGGCCCCCGCTGCCCAGCCGTCCTGCCTCCGTGCCCGAGCTAACCTCCCAGCAGCCTGGATAACAGCGTGCCGGCCTGGCAGTTTGGAGCGAAGGGTGGATCGCGGGCATTGAGAAGAAGGGAAGGAAGGGAATGGGGAGATGGGACCACCCAGGGAGACCGTGCGGGGAGCCCGCAGCCATCTGCTGCCACTCTGAGCTGACAGACAAGGCCCGGCCCGTCAGATGAGTCAATCAATCAAAAAATTCTTATGAAACTTAATCATAGAGGGTCGTGTTAGGGAGTGGGGAACAGATTAAATTACCACGGTATTAGATACGGGAAATGATTTCTGTCAAAACCATCTTTCCTGCAATTATAATATGTTAATTATGTATTTCATTAAGTAAGTGGATTAGAGCCTGCACAGACGAGTCACGTGGCAGCTGAGTCACGGCCGAGGCTCGGAGCGGAGGGGGATCCTGTGAACCAGCCGCTGATTTGGAAACTTCCTCCTGCTCAGCGGGATTCCTTCCCTCCCCTGCACGGCCCGGCTGGAGGGGCAGAGGCCGCTCACAGCCCAGGCTGGAGGGGCAGAGGCCGCTCCGTGCCAGGTGCTGGGGCCGGCAGGGAGGCTGCGCCTTGCTTCTCGGGTACGCAGCGGGTGCCTCATCCCGCGCAGCAGACAAGGCAGTGCCGAGGGACGCCCGGGCCGGAACCTCTGTGCCCCCGACGGCTGGCAAAGTCCAGAAGAGGCTCACGGCCAATGGGCCAGCGGCGCAGAGAGGACAAGCGTGGCAAAACCGCCTGGGCGCCCACGTGCCTATGTTCCTGCTCCCTGTGGCGTGCGCCTGCCCTCCCCGTGGGGCGGAGCTGTGAGGACGTGGACTGACCCTCAGGGCCACGCAGAGGCTGCCCCCACAGACAGGACGGCCCGCGGCCACGGCAGACACAGCCGGTGTCACACGCCTGGTCCACGCCACGTGGCTGACCCTCGGGGCCTGGGCTGACTTCGCCACCGGCTCCAGGCACCGCTATCTGAGGGCTGATGCAGGGAAGCAGGCTGAGGGCAAACCCGCAGCACGGAGCCGCCTCGGAGCCCTGCTGTGTCTCCCTCCATGGGGGACCCTCGTCCACCCAGGCTGGTTGGGGGGCTGCCCACCACCACCACCGGGCAGCCCCCTCCCTCTGCAGCCCCCCATTCTCTCTGGTTCTGAAGCCCCCCGGGATCTGAGGGGCAGTGACCGAGAGAAAAGAGGAGTGAATTATCATCTTCCACAGAGGAGCCCGCAGAGCCCGTGGACGCCGGGCCCGGGACGTGGCTATCAGCGTAGCCATGGGGGGCCTGGCAAAGGGAGGAAGGCGCGGCGGCGGCCCGGAGTGCTGGCGCGAGTGACGGGGAAGGTTGGCTGATTTGATGAAAACCCCGTCAGCCTCTCTGGGGAGAGATTGCTTCCCTCATTATCCCCCTGATGGGCCTTATTTCATCTGAAGAATGCCACGCGCCCCTCCAGCCTGGCACGCCCGCCGTATCCAGAAGAATCCATCCCCTCAGCCAACCCGGAGGGAGCAGGACCTTCCTCGTCCTCAGGCTCAGCGAGAGGCCCACCTGCCTCGCTGACCCGAGCCCACCTCCCACCCGGCGTCAGGGGAGGGCGTGGCCACACGCACAGGGATGCTGGGGGCCGAGGCCCTGGCCGAGGTCGGTTTATAAATCTTCACGGGACTCCCAGTGCCATGGGCTGACCCGATGCTGTGAAGGCGGGCCCGGACCCCTCCGCACAGAAGCCAAGTCCCAGCGTGACTGGGAACTCGCAGGAGAGCCGAGTTCCGGGAGAGCATCCCAATGTGGGGACCCAGTTCAGCCCTGACACCACCGGGGCCCCCTGGAGACGCAGGCGGCAGCGCGTTACCAATGCCAGGAGCTCGCACTAACTGCCAATCAAACGCATTCTTCGCTATTCTTCCGCAAAGAGGTCAGACCCAATGATGTAACTTAACAACGGATGGCCATTGAAAGTGCTGACAATACTTTGATTATCCACACACGTATGGAAGTTAACTTCCTAACTTACTTCTCTGTCAGAACAAGTTCATTTAAAGTATTTTGAACTGCGCGTACAACTACCACCTCCACGGCTTCCTTCGTAGCTTTGCAGAGACAAAGCGTCAATTCCGCCTGGAAACGTCCCCCCAGGCAGCTCTGCAGACTGAGAGTCCCGCCGTGTCACCAACATGACAGGAAGGAGAGGGGACGACCCCCCTGCCCTGGGCCCTGCATGGAGCTCCCTGAGGACCCGGGAACGGGGCGGCAGGTCCATGTCGCTTTGTCTCTTCATTCCAACAGGTGTGCGTGCATGTGTGTGCATGGGCATGGGAGTGGGTGTGTGCATGTGTGTGGTGTGTGCACACGTATGCATGCAAGTGCACATGTGTGCATGTGTGGTGGGGTTGTGCATGTGTGCGTGCAAGCACATGTGTGTGTGTGTCTGGTGGGTGTGCCTGTCCATTGCCAGTCCATCCCAGACGCCTTTCTCCAAGGCAACAGCCAGAGCTAGAGCGGGTGTGTGGTGTGTGACGAGCAGGAGAAGGGGCTGGAGGGAGGGCGCACGGAGGTCTCTGGGATAATAGCAGAGGCGGTGACATCTGCTTGGAGCCCATGAAGACTGCGCAGGCCGGGACGGAGGCAGGGCTGGCGGGACCCTGACCACCGGGTGGGACCAGCCAGGAGTCCCACGGGTCGTGGTTACAACGTTGAAGGGAAATCCGGCGCCTCCCGCCGGGCGCAGATGGTGAGTGGGGATGACCCCTCACAGGGCAACGCTGGCGGTGCTGATCAGCGACACCTCCCCCTCTGACCCTAGGTCTCAGGGCGGCGGGTGGCCAGGTGACTTCCTACAGCAGCGGTCGCCAAACGGTGGTCCGTGAGGTCCGAAAGGCTGGCGACCGCTGTCCTACAGTATATTTGACCCAAACCACACGACACTAGTGGCATGCGTTCCTGGCGTGGTGTCTTAATTCTCCCTCTCGCCCTAACTAACCATCCACGTGGCCTCCACGTGGCCAGCGTGGCTTCTGAGAGACCTTTCTGGAGCCTCGGTGCCGGCGGCCTCCCCTGGCCCCACGTGGGGCATGTCCGCAGCTGCGTTCCGGAATCATGCTGTCCTGTCCTTCAGCCACAGTTTGGCACACGCTCCCTTCAAAGAGCCAGGGCCTGCAGGCTGCCATCTCTGTCCCAACTCGACGCTGCCGTGGGGCCTGAGCGAGAGCCGGTGCAAAAATGAACGGACGTCTGTGTTTCGGGAGCTGGCCTGCGGGGAGCCACTCAGGCCACGGGCACTGGGCCTGGGTTTGGCCATCCCTGGCTGACCCTGTGGCACACCCACCTGGGTGTTATTCCCAGGACCTGTGGGTCGTTTTCCCGTGTGTCTCGTCTGTGGACGGCTTCGTGTTGTGGAGCCGGAAAGGAGGGACGTTGGTGACCGTGCTGACGGCAGTGACGGGACTCCCAGTGCCATGGGCTGACCCGATGCTGTCCCCACCGCTGAGCCCTGGACCTCCGCCCTCCCGGCCGCGTGGGCCTGGCACACGGGAGGCACCCAGTCTCGGTCACAGGGAATGAGCAGCGTGTGAGAGGCCCAGTCACGGCCGGACACGGTGCGAACCCCAAGTACAATAATCAGACGACATTCTTCATGGGCACTTTAGGCGCAGCTATTACCTGTCTGTCTGACGAAATGAGAATTAACATGCGAGTCTCGAAAACAGAGGGACTGGAGCCCCAGCAACTGGCTCACAGGCTTGGGGGCGGGGGGGGGGGGGGGGGGGGGGCGGACCCTGGGTCACGAGTCCCTCTGCTCCCCCGTGTGGCCGCAGGGAGTTTCCCCACACGCAGGACACCAGACAGCGAAGGCACTGCCCACCTTCCGTTTATGAAGTAGACGCTGGACCGGAAGCGCAACACGGAGACCCGCCCCCCTGCCTTGCCAGGTGGGGGGCAGGCAGAGCAGCAATGCTGGGCACAAAGGGCTGGGCCTGCGGGAGAGCCACCTGCGGGCCCATCCGGGACACGGAGCAGAAGCAGCTGTCACCTGCCCGCCCGCCCGGGGCCTCAGGCCCGCCTGGGCCTGGAACCGAGGGCAGCCCTGCCCTCCCTGCCTTTCAGGTCTGCCCACCCGTCAGGATTCAGCCACCGCGGAGCCCATCAGCCTGCGGACAGGGCACGGCGCTCGCCACACGGTTATTTATCCTGGCCTGACCTTCAGGTGACCTTTCACAGATCCACGCAAGTTGCCTTCGGGAGCAGCTCAGCCGGGAGATATTTTAGCCCCTCTTCCTTCTAACAAACACGATACTTTCCTGCTACATGGCCCTCTTTCGGAAAATTTTCTTTTGCAGCAAGGTCTCTGGGTGGTCCGCGGCCGTGACGGGAGTGCACATGGGCAGGGAGAAACAGCAGATTTTATGGGGAAAAGTCATAAAAACAGAACAACAACAGCCCAAATCTGTGACCTCCTGGGGCTGCGTCAGGGGGACCCTAGTGGCTCCCCGCAGGCCAGCTTCCCGGGGCCTCAGCAGGGGCCGCTCCGCACCCCAAGCTCTGCTGTGACCGAGGACCCAACACTGAGCAATGTGCCGGGTGTGCATGTGTGCGTGTGTGTGTGTGTGTGTGTGTGCACGTGTGCGTGTGTACATGCACGGAGGTGTGTGTACGGGTATGTGCTGATATGTACGTGTGTGTGTGTGTGTGTGTGTATGTATGTACACTGGTGTGTGCTGGTGTGTGTGGGTGCGGGTTTAGGAGCACTGGTGTGTGTGTGTGTGTGTGTGTGTGTGTGTATAGGAGTGTGTATGTGTGGGTGGCTGCTGATGTGTTTACAGGAGTATACATGTGGATGTGCATGTGTGTGTGCATGTGTGCATGTGTGTGTGTGCACATGCAGGTATGCGCTGGAGTGTTGCATGTGTGCATATGGATGTGCAGGTGCATGTGTGCACGTGTGTGTGTCCCCGTGTCCATCGCAGGACAATCCGGCTGCACCGACGGGGCTCTGCAGGGTGCAGCTCCCTGTGTAAATCTAAAGTGACCTAAGGGACATAATTACATAAATCTCATCACCAGACAATATACTTTTTATTTGTTTGAATTTTATTTGTATTGGTAAAACTGACCCGAATCTGACACAAGTTTATTAGAAAAGGACTCTGTGAGAGCAGTGGGCTGGTCTTCTTACTTAAGATGGATGTGCCAACTTCTAGTGTGATTAGAGGAGCGGATAACTCACTAACATCTGTGCAAACCACAATAAAAAGGGATTTAGTGTTACCCCGAGGAAGGCAGGAGCGGCTGTCTGTCCATTAAACGCTTTATTACAGCGCCAGCAGCCTTCGCCTAATTCAGTTACTCCTGCTCCGCGCGGCACCCGCTGCCTGTCACCCGCGGATGGTGCGAGGGCCGCGGGCTGGGCAGGAGGTGACAGTCACAGCCCAGAGAAGGGGGGCCTGACCCGCGGGAGGGAGTGACTGTGGGAAGTGAGTGTGAGCATGTCACACATTACTTAGCATGTGCACGGTCCATTTCTGAAAGTAGGAGATAATTTCTTAAGGAGGCAGTCTTCCCAGCCCAGCGGCCTGTGGTGGCTCCTTGTGTGCAGAGAGCCCGGGGGACGGGCCTGCGTGCCGAGGGGCCCGGCCGGCACTTGCGTCCACCCACACCCAGTGCTCCGAGCCAGATCCCCCAGGTACCCGCCTGCCCTTCCCCCAGCTCCCTGCCCCCAGCCAGAGGTGACCAGGCCACAGGCATGACCCTCTGCGGACGGTGCCAGCAGGCGCTTGCAGGGAGCCTTTGGGGTCGGTGCCTGAGGTGCTGCAGCCGGTTCAGTGTCTGGATGCCAGGCCACCTCCCATCACCCTCCCAGCCAGAAGGTACGTGCCGTCAACGCCAAGGCAGAGTGCATCAGGGGTTCTCCCCGCGGGACCCGCCGTCTGGCCCTGAGCAGGCGGAACTTCACAGTGCACGGTGCGCCCGACACGGACACGTGAAACATAACGGCCCGCAGAGGTGAGCAGGGACTTGAGGAAGCACAGCACACATCAGGGCCAGAGACGAGTCTATTCCTATTTTCAGACAGGAGATCTGGGTCCGGAGAGGCAGGCTGTCCCTGAGGAGAGCGGAAAGGCCAGCAGAGGGGCCGGGACAGCACCCACCCGACGCCCGGCCAGCAGAGGCTACGCGGGGACAGCACCCACCCGACGCCCGGCCAGCAGAGGCTACGCTGGGAGGGCCGTGCAATAGGGACTCCAGGACAAGCTGGGCTAAAAGCGCATTTATCCCGAACGAGCAAAGCAAACCACACCCCTTAGCTCGTCCTGCTGGCGTGATCCAGCACCTGCTGGCACCTGCACCTGATGGAAACACTCCATTCTCCGACTCACTGATCTGCTCAGTGATCCTGCGTTCCTCCTCAAAACCACCTCCCGCCCTAGCCCACCCGGGCAGGTTCCCACCCTTCAAACCCAAGAGCTTGGAGGACCTACTGTGAGCTCAAGCCTCTCACTTTAAAGGTGGGTGACAGAGGTGGGGGGGGTGACAGAGGCGGGGGGTGATAGAGGTGCAGGGGGGGGTGACAGAGGCAGGGGGTGACAGAGGTGCAGAGGGGGTGACAGAGGCAGGGGGTGACAGAGGTGCAGGGGGGTGACAGAGGCAGGGGGTGACAGAGGCAGGGGGTGACAGAGGTGCAGGGGGGTGACAGAGGCAGGGGGTGATATAGGTGCAGGGGGGTGACAGAGGCAGGGGTGACAGAGGTGCAGGGGGGTGACAGAGGCAGGGGGTGACAGGGTGGGGGAGGGGTGATGGAGGTGCGGGGTTGGGGTGACAGGGTGGGGGAGGGGTGACGGAGGTGCGGGGTTGGGGTGACAGGGCGAGGGGGGGGGCTGCAGTGCCAGGAGGCCAGGCGCGAGGTGGAGGTGGGTGGGGCTCGGCAGGCTGGGCCTGGCCCGTGGGCCCTGCTGTGCTCAGCTGGTCTCTGCAGGAACAGAGGTGAGGGGGGCGGAGGACGGAGGGGAAGGAGGAGAGCGTGGCGCCCAGCGCAGTGTGTGGTTGGCTCAGTGGCTGTCTGTTGAGGAAACGCGAATTGTCACTGAGGGCGGAGGCTGAAAGGCACGTGGGAATGTGGGCCTTTCCTAGGATCGGGGCTGACAGAGCCACTTCCCTCGCGGCCGTCCGGGGCGATGGCCTGTGTGCCCCGAGGTGGGGTCATGGTGTGCACCCCTCCCCGTCCCTCCCGACCAGCCACCACAAGGAGTCTCCTCTGCTGTCAGGTGACAGCCTTCGGGGGCCACGTGTCAGTCATGTGGAACCAGGTGTGCTGGAGTCCACGGGAGCGCCTGGAGAGCCCCAGGTCCACGTGCCCCCGAGGGACCACGAACAGGTGTGTGAAGGTTCGGATGGAGACGACGCCACCCCCCCACACACACTCCCCCCCACGGCACTAATTGGCATCACTGACTGGCGCCTCCTCCGACAGCTGCCGTGATTTCTATCCTGGCCATCGCGGCCATGGTTCCGTGGATGCGATCTCCGGAGGCTGATGGTCCTACCAGGAGGAGTGCGGCACCCAACCGCGGCCCCGCGCCCACTTCCGCCTCGCCAGGTGCTCCCCCCGGGGAAATATCCGGTTTTTGGCAGGCATGCCGTGCTGCATTCTTTATCATTTTCATTAGATTCGAGCTGCAGCTGAGCCAACAAGCCTCCGCTCAGGCATATGTGCTGGAGACGCCCGGCTGGGGCCAGACCCACCCTCTGGGGCTGCGGCACCAGCTCCCAGGCCGGGCTGGGAAAGAGCACCGCCCTGACCACCACCGGAGCCGGACGCAGCTCCCGACGCGGCTCATTTCGGGGCGCCTCAGAGGCGCAGGAGACACCCTATCAGCCAGTGCGGCGGCTGGGCTGCCCAGGCAGGAAGCGTGTGGAGGTGCTGGAATTTGAGGACTCCACAGAAGACACCCCGCCTCTCGCACCCTCTGTGCTGCCCAGGGCTCCCAGCCTCGGGGGGCTGTGGGCAGGGCCCTCGCCAGCCAACCTGATCCTCTGCAGGAGGCTGTCCATGAGGGACAGGTGACTGGACAGCCGGGTGGTGACCATTCCAGCAGGCAAAGCAGTCCCACCGCCCGGGGAACTGTCACCCTCGTTCGCACCCGCCCTGCAACAGGGTCCCCGACCCAAGCACGCAGAACGGACCCATCACAAGGTAAACCCCATTACAAAGCTCAGAAGGGGGTGCCCCGAGCAGGGCGGAGCGTGACTCCAACCAGAGGCCTTGCGAGGACCTTGTGCAGCCGCTGAAGAGACGGGTCGTGCCGACTCTTCAACACCAAGCCAGTGGGATGAAACCGGCGCAGCCACTGAGGCAAAGGGCTGGCAGTTCCCCAAATAGTCCACGGCATTACCACCCGCCCGGCAGCGCTGAAGCTGGGTGTCGACACCAGAGAGCTAAGCGCTGAAGCTGGGTGTCGACACCAGAGAGCTAAGCGCTGAAGCTGGGTGTCGACACCAGAGAGCTAAACGCAGGCTCCCAAAGAGATGTGTGCACCCCATGCCCACGGCAGCCAAGCGGGGGGGGGGGGGGGGGCAGCTCGTGGCCATCGGCAGATGACAGACCAACAGTGGGGTTCACACGCATAAAAGAATGTTATGCAGCTGAGAAAAGGGGGGTCTGGCACAGGCGGCGGCAGGGATGCGCCTTGAGAACGTGCTGCTCAGCAACATGAGCCAGTCCCTGACGGACAGATCCCATGTGGCCTGACATCGCTGCGGTCCCTGCACAGTCAGATCCACACGAGACAGAGTAGGATGGTGGGTGCGGGTGGGGATGGGAGGTCATGCTTAAGGGGACAGAGTTTCCATCTGGGATCGAAAGGTCCTGGAGAGGCGGCGTGGTGGCCTCACAGCAGCATGAGTGTAGCTCATGCCGCTGAGCTGCACACTTAGGATCGTTAGGACGGTAAATTTTGTTATGTGTGTTTTATAATAGAACAATGATAACATGGAAAGTTGTATGTTATGTCTATTTTACCATTATTAAAATACTAGAGGCCCAGTGCACAAATTCATGCACAGGTGGGGTCCCTCAGCCTGGCAGGTGATCAGGGCTCAGGGGGGGGGGTTGAGGGGGTAGGGTCTGGCCTGGGGGAGGGACCACGGGAGGTTAGCCGGCTGTGGGAGGTTGGCTGTGGGAGCGCACTGACCACCACGGGGCAGCTCCTGCATTGAGTGTCTGCCCCCTGGTGGTCAGTGCACATCACAGCAGCCGGTCCATGGATTGTTTGGCCTCTTAGGCTTTTATATATATAGATAGATGTACATCTGTGTCTGTCCTGGCTCTTCCTCACTGTCCAGCCCACTTCCTGCCAAAGGTACCCTGGCCATCGCCAACACCCCCACCCCTGCATGCACGGCCCTGGGGCTCTCCCCCCCTCACCTCCTCAGGCGCGGCCCTGGCGCCCTCTCTCCCTCCCTCATCCCTGCAGGTCGGCCCTGGTGCCCTCTTCCCCCCTTTCACCCCTGCAGGCGTGGCCCTCATGCCCTCTAGGGTGGGTCCGAGCTCTCCTATAGGAGCCCTGTTGTTGAGTAGCTGTGCTGAGTGTTGCAACAACATAATTTTTTATTAGAAGGAATGTTCTCCTGTTTTCTCCCCTGGTTATTACCATGTTACTGGAAACGAGGTAAGTCAATCTGAGAACAGCTGAGTGAGAGGAATATACAAACAAACTTCCAAACTGTCTCAGCAAGAGAGGCTCGCGTTATTGGATATGCAAATTGACTTATTAAAAGAAGAATGATGTCTTTTTCAGCAATCAGTTTAATTACAGAGGAACCTTCAACAGAGAAATCAACTTGTTCCTCAGAATAAAAAGTCTTCAGGAGGGAAGTTGGGGTGTAACTGATCAACATGAGAAGGTGTGCACCTGGCAGGACACAGCCTCGCACGGAGGATGGAGCTGCTGGGCGGGAGGTGGGAGCAGGTGCCCAGAGGCCTGCCAAGCACATGTCCTGGGTCCCGTGTCCTGGATCCCGTGTCCCGGCCCTGTGTCCACTGAGCCCACCTGTCTCTCTCCCACCCGCCTCTCCAGTTCAGACTGAGGATGCAGGGCCATGGAGGGGTGGGTCTCAGCCACACACAACAACACGTCAACAGCTGCATGTCAGACACTCGTGTTCAGTCTTCTGGTCTGTAAAGTGGGAGGTCACACGACGTCATAGACAGCTCCGAAATTTCAGGAGCAAAACCAGACAGCGACCTGGCATCACACCGGGCACTGACAAGGCTCGGTTAGGGTGCGCAGAGGCACCGGCGCCACCTCCATGTGCTCGCTGACCCTGTCACCTAACCGCTACTCAAGGCCGAGATGCAAAACGCAACATCCACACCCTCCAGAAAGGCAGAGACTAACCCTCCTCTATGAACCTCAGAGTCTCCAGCATGACACGCCGTCAGCGGCCACACGCCGTCAGCGGCCAAGCAGCCACATGCCATCAGCGGCCACATGGAAACCGTCTCTGTTCTCTCACATCCCAGTTGGAAAACGAGTAAACGGAATTCACAATCAACACACACACGACGCAGCATTTCAGAAGCGTCTCCGTGGAAGGGGAGAGAGCCACGAAGACTGCTCAGGGGCCGCGCAGGGAGGTGAGCATGAGGGTGAGGAGGGACGCAGGGCATCTGGGGCAGCCAGTGTCCCATGCTGGGCAGAGCAGGGTCTGAGTGCTCCAGGCTCAGGAGCAGGCTCATGGGGCCACAGGGACTGAGAAAACAGGACCCGGGACTAGGAAGCGCGGGGCCGGGGGGCACAGGGGCCGGGGGCACAGGGTCCTGCAGGCTTACACTGGATGAAGCAGCGTCGTCTGGAGGGTACTGAGCAGATGAGTAATAGGAAGTGTCTGACTTGTTTTGGCAGGAAGAACAGCATCGCGAGTCCTCTGACAGAGGGGCCCTGCAAGGAGGTTGCTGCGCATGCCCAGGCTGGGGCGGTGACTGTGAGGGGTGTTCTGCGTGTGGGATGTTCTGCATGTGGGATGTTCTGCATGTGGGATGTTCTGCATGTGGGGTGTTCTGTGTGTGGGATGTTCTGCGTGTGTGTGTTCTGTGTGTGGGATGTTCTGCGTGTGGGATGTTCTGCGTGTGGGATGTTCTGCGTGTGGGATGTTCTGCATGTGGGATGTTCTGCGTGTGTGTGTTCTGTGTGTGGGATGTTCTGCGCGTGGGGTGTTCTGCGTGTGGAGTGTTCTGCGTGTGTGTTCTCCGTGTGGGATGTTCTGCGTGTGTGTGTTCTGTGTGTGGGATGTTCTGCGTGTGGGATGTTCTGTGTGTGGGGTGTTCTGCGGGCCTCCTGGAACCCCAGCCTCTGGAGGGAAATGAGGGGCAGGCAGGTGATGAGGCCCTGGCATAGGCAGGTGTGTGCCCAACCCTGTGGGCACCCCTCCCCTGTCTGAGCGGGACCGGCGGCTGTCACTGTCCACCTCGGAGACTGTCACTTCATTGATGGAGACAGCTCCACGGCTGTCCAAACCCAGCTCCCAGCCACCTTGGCAGAGCCTGCCACGCTGACCAGATCCAATGTGAAGTTTCAGTGCTGACGGGCACCAGCTGACTCAATTACAGGAGCTGTTAGGTCGCGCTGCCAGGTGCCTCCACAGCCCCCTGTCCCTCCCGCCAGGGAGCGGCCTGCACCCTGGGAGCCGGGCCTGTGGGCTGCTGGCGTCTGCCGGCTTTCCCCCACCCCATTACTTCTCCCCCACTGTCCTCTGGGACCCCCGAGCCGGAGCAGCCTCAGGCCGGGAATCTGTTTTCTCTTCTGTGGTCACTGCACCGCTTATCATAACTGGAGTCTCAGGGCAATAATATTCTCACTCAACGGTCACAACAAGTGAAGGGTCAGGTCTGTGGTGACACCGCTGTCCCCTGGTGGGAGGGGGTGGGGAGACTGAGATCAGAGCCTGGTGTTCACCATGAGAATGAAGCACAGGTCAGGGGCTCCAGCGCTCCACCTCTGCCTCCTTCCCCCAACAGAACACTGCGGGCGGGGCCTTGGAGGCCAGAAGAGGAGATACTCAGGGTCTAACAGAGCCTCTTCCTGCCTCAGTTTCCTCATATGTCAGCTTCACAGCGGGGTGATGGTGGTGATGGTTATGGTTATGATGATGATGATGATGATAATGCTTATGATAATGGTGATGATGGTGGTGGTGATGGTGGTGATGGTGGTAGTGATGGCGATGGTGGTGATGATGATGGTGATAGTGGTGATGGTGATGATGGTGGTGATGGTGGTAGTAATGGTGATGATGATGATGATGATGGTGGTGATGGTGGTGATGATGATGATGGTGGTGATGGTGGTGATGATGATGGTGGTGGTAATGGTGATGATGGTGATGATGATGGTGATGATGGTGGTGATGGTGATGATAGTGATGATGATGGTAGTGATGGTGGTGAGGATGGTGATGATGGTGGTGATGATAATGGTGGTGATAATGGTGATGATGGTGATGATGGTGATGGTGATGATGATGGTGATGATGGTGATGACGATGGTGATAACGGTGGTGATGATGGTGGTGATGATGGTGATGATGATGGTGATGGTGGTAATGGTGGTGATGATGGTGATGGTGGTAGTGATGGCGATGGTGGTGATGATGGTGAAAATGGATGCAATTATTGAGCTCCTTCGTGGCTGCTCACTCTTCTAAGGGTCTTCAACCTTCACACCAGCTCCATCAGATAGATTGGTAGAGGTCCTTGGAGTCTTGGGAGATCGACAAGTGCATCCACAGCCAGAGTTGGTGCCCTGGACCACCCCCACACAGTTTGGCAAAGCACCTGGTTCTGTGACTTGTAATTACGTGAGCGTTTGCTGGGCCTCCTGGCCTCTCTGGGAGCTCCTCTCGGTGCGTCTGGCATCTGGCTGTCACTGAAACTGGGCTTGGCTTGTGTGTAGAGAGGACCTGCCACGCAGGAGCTACTCGGCCAATGACAACGAACGAGTGAGCGACCCGGCAGACTGTGGCACAGGTCACCCGGAGTAAGGGCCAGGCCTCACACTGCTCTCGGTAGAGCCCGCCCGCGGCCGGCACTGAGCGACACCGGAGCAGAGCCAGCATGGCGGCCTGGGGGTTGCTGTGCCCTCCGGTGCCCACCTCCTCACGTCTGAACAGTGGGGGGAGCGGCGAGCTTTCAAAGCTGTGCGGTCCCTGCACTCTCCCCTCGCCCGAACGTGAGGCGCTGAGGGAGGAGGCTCCTGCCGTGTCTCGACGCTGTGCACGAACCCACAGCTGACAGAGCTCAAACCTGCTAATCACCTTGGCGTGTCGTGTGTTGTGTTAATAAGTGAAAACACAGAGAAGCACACACCTGTCTCCCTGCTCATGTTAATTTGGTCCCGAAAGCATTGCTGAAACATGTTGCGGGCCCGCCACACGCCACAGGTGCTCCTGCTCTGGCACGTGCGAGGGTTGGAGGTGGGAGCTGGATGCTACGGCAGCGTTTCTGTGTCACCGGGATGCCCGTGGCCAGGCCAATCCCCCTACGGCCTGTCGCTCTGTCCGGCCGTCCCTCCGCACAGGGCTTCCCGTGGGGGCTGCGTGTGATTCTGTGTCGACCACCACACTGCTCCAAGCCTGACGGAGGTGAGCAGTTTAGGAAATAGCTTGGGCTATGCCACTGCCTGTCGCCTGCCGCTGACTCCCCTCCTGCAGGACCCATGCGTGACAGGCCTGGTGAAGCACGGAGCAGACGCCCACGCTCGCTCCCAGAGGTCGGAGGTCGTGGGGGTGAGAGGTGACCCGTCGTCGCAGGGCTCTCCATGCGACACTGAGGTTGTAACCAACCTGGAGAGCAGCGGCTTAAGCCACGTCTCACTTTGAAAAGACACCCGCAGAGCAGCCCGCCTCCCCCCGTCCTGTGTGTCTCCCACAAGCAGGGCCCGTTTTTAGGAACAAGAGGGTCATGACTTGAAGGGTTTCCAGGGGGGATGCCGCCCCGCACTCTGCACTTCCCGGCTCTGCCCTCTGAGCAGGAGCAGGTTGGCATGAATGCCAGTGAAGTGAAGGGGAGCCTGTGTTTTAGGAGCGGGCACATGGCCGTCACCTGTGCGGGAGGGCACCTCCTGGCTTTTAGAGCTCTCCTTCCGGAGCCCTGGGCACGGCTGGCACCTGGCAGGGTGGGAGGAGAGTGTCCCCGAGGGGCTTCAGCGCTGGGCCCAGGGGCGCAGGTGGCACCGGGAGCGAGACGAGGTCAGCTCCCAGGAGCAGGCGCCAGGCACCAGAGCTGAGGGCCCAGGCGTCTACCAAACCCAAGAGCAGAGGGCGCCTGGTCTGCAGCCACCGCTCTGCCACGCAGACCTCTGGGCTTGCCAAGCTCCACCGTCATGGGAGCCAATGCCTGACAATAAATCCACATGTCTGTGTATGTAAGCATGCATGTGTGTGTGTATCTATCTATCATCTAGCTATCAACTATCTGTTATCTAGCCATCTATCTCTCTATCATCTATCTATCCACCTATCATCTCTCTATCCATCATCCATTTCTCTATCCATCACCCATCTCTCTATCCATCACCCATCTCTCTATCCACCCATTCATCTGTCATCCATCTGCGCCTATTGGTTCTGTTTCTCTGAGACCAGAACTCTGACCAAGACGAGCAGGCACGAGGAAGAAGGTCGTGCCATCGCAGAGGCCAGGCTCCAGCTGCCAGCAGCACGCAGGGGTCCTAATGACAACCTCGTCAGCACCTTGTGTTCCTGCCCAGCCTGAAGGCGGTGCCGTCTGGGGGGCCCAGACCTGCTCACTGGCCTGGGGAAAAGCATGCTCCTAGAAGAGACCTCTGTGGCTGGCCCTGCTCTGCGTGGAGCCTGCCCTGAGCTGGGAACAGTGAGAAAGCTCCCTGTCAGGACTGACTGGAGACCCGCTTTCCCCAGAACCGCCGCTCTAAAGCCGACAGGCTCGGGAACGCAGAGGGGTGGGAGGCAGGTGCCATGGGGGTGCCCTCCCTCCCTCCCTCCCTTCCTGAGTGGGAAGCAGAGGGCCACACAGCCCTGGTCGGGGCTGGGGGTCGGTGTAAAGTGCACCTGTCTCCTGTCCGTATCAGGACAGCGGTCCTCACGTGGCCGAACCTTGCCAGGGGCCTGTGAGGTCAGCCCCTGCCGTTGCGGGAACAGGGTCTCCACCCCGCGTTCTCCCGCTTCCCCGCTGGGTCGCCCGGAAGTGTTTTGCCGGGAGTGTCTGGCTGCTCTCTTCCCAATAAAGGGCTGGATGGTGCGAGTCCTGTGAGCACTGGCCCCGCCTGCTCGCTGCTCCCGACACGGCTGAGAGGACCTCGGCCACGGGCTCCTGGCGTCCCTTACCCTATCGACGCGGACGGAGCCGCAGATCCAGGGATGTGTTCACTGACGCCGCTGGAACACGCGGTATGACGGCTGTGACAGCCATGAAGGGCACATTCCAATGAGCCGGGTCCATGTTATGAATACGCAGCGGGCGGAGGGGCGGGTGTGCAACAGGAAAGACAAGAAAATGAGTTGTATCCTGTTGCAATCCTCTTTCAAATTGGGAATTTGATTCCTTTTTAAAAATACCTGCTGGGAAAGCTCTCCCTCTCGACTTGGGCAATGTTTACTAAAATGCACGGCGCCCCTGGCCGGCTCTGGACAATGGGGAGACGGCGCGTCACAGCGACGGGGCCGCCGAGGGAGAGGAGGTGCTCCTCTCTGTGGAAACACCTTTTGGCCTAAACATGTTCGTCTTCACAGGAACATGTGTGAAATGCTCATGGAGGAAGGGGATTGTGGGCTGTTTTCCAGGCCCAAGAAAACCCGGAGTGGTGGCTTCCCCACAGGCAGGGAGATGGCAGCCTCCCGCCCGCCCCACCCCCCTCCCCGCCCCGCTCAGTAGCCTTATGGGATTTATTTTTATCCTCAGCCACACATATATTTTTACTTGTGTGAATAATAGGGAGCAAGATTACACTCTTTTATTTGCTAATTAAGCTGCATTCCTCCAGATCGGGAGGCAGTAAGTGTGGGATTCACGGGCTTGGAAAGTTAGTAAGGTAGTAAGGGTGGGATTCGTGGGCCCAAGGGACTGCCGGGGAGAGAGGGCTTCCCTGGGCAGCAAAGAGCCTGACTGAGAACCTGACCTCGCCTATCCCACGTCCTGGAGCCCCGGCCTTCCAGAAAGCCAGGCCCCGGTGAAGACAACAGGAGCCACAAGCTGGGCGCGCTGTCTGCAGAGCCGAGCAGGAGGAGAAGCGGAAGGAAAACGCATGCCTTTGCCCGCGGCCCAGGCGGAGGCAGCCGGCGCACAGCCTGAGACCCCAGAGTGCAGGCTACCAGACGGGGACACCTCTGAACCTCGGGAGTCTAAAGGTTAAAAATCTCATTTCAGAGAAAAAGTGGGAAGACTGGGACATGGAGGGAGGAGAGCACGCCTCTCCCCACGCCTGGGCGGACCCCTGGGCAGGGAACTGTGCCTGTGGGCCATGCCCTCTTCAGCTACACCAGTGGGTCCACCTGAGAGTTTCAGGAGTTGGATGGCAAGACTGTGGAGGAAGCTGCAAAGCAAAGCCTGCAAGACCAGCAGGGGGGGTGGGGAGGTGGGGAGGCGGCTGCTTGTCCACCAGCAGAGCCCCGCCCCCAGGGCAGGAGCGGGCACAGAGGGCACGCACAGGGCCCAGGGTCCGCTGCCCGCCGGCGGAGCCTCTGCTTGCTTCCTCTCCGGTCGCCTGCAGGTGCAGACCCACTACACACTCAGCTGGCAGACGCACAAGTCAGTGACTGTAACAGGGACTCTCCTCGGGGGCGGCATCAGCGCGTAGCCGGAAGCATCTTTCTGTGGCGTGTGCTCCTGCAAAGGCTTCGGTTATCGGCCAGCATCCACGCAACGCGGACGAGGTGGCTCCGGAGTGAGTGTCACCTCCCTCGGAGGAGATGTTTAAAAGAAGAGGCGCCTGATGCTCCCTCGGTTTCAAGGGCTGGGAGGCCGGGAGTTCCTCAGACAACCGAGCTCCCTCTCGCTTCCTGGAGCTTCGGGAGAGGGTGGGGGGCGTCCGGGACCATTTCTAACCTGTGAAACGTCTCTCCACACCAGCGTCCTTACACATGTACAGGGACCCTCCTCTGACTCGGGGGAGGCGGAAAGTGAGCCCCATCAGGAAGGCTCCCCACGGGAGGGCGCCGTCCAGGGCTGCTGGGCCCGTGCTCAGCGGGGTCACTGACGGGACGGCAGCGCCTCTGGGTGGCTGCGTGGAGGAGAGCGCGTGCCTGTGGACGCCGGCCACGCGCCTCCCGCCCGTTCAGGTGAAGTCCCAGTGCCGGTTCCAGCTTGCTTAGCTCAACGTTCTAGTTCGGATTCCATTTCCAATTGTTTCCCTTCCGTTTGAACACGTTTTGAGCAATTTTATAGCTATTCATACCTGCTTGGGTTTTTTTATTAGAAATTACACACTTAAAACAAATCGCTGTCGGAGGCGCTGCTAAGTTTAACCGCTTCCCTGCCGCTCGGAGCCTCCCGGGCAGAGAGGAGCAGCCTGTCTCCCCTGCGCAGGGGCTCCCCCTGGACAGACGCTTAGGGAACCTCCGAGCAGAGGGCACCAGGGTCCTGCCCACAACGTCCCCATTTACTTGAGGAGAAGCTGAGACTCACCACGGAGACGAGTGTCTAACACCCGATGGCGTTTGCCAGGTCTCCCGATTCGCCTTTGAGGTTTCTTTTGACCGCAATAAACTGCCCATCACAGCGTCCCCGGGAAAGCGTGGCCTGGTCAGCCTCACGGAGGGGTCTCGCACTGGGAACACCGGGCCCCCCGCCAGGGAGCACCTGCCCCGCCCGCCCCCATGTCCGTTGTGGCCTGTGTGACCGAGGGACAGGGGAGGCGCAGCCACAGCGAGTCGCGGCTCTGGGACGCTGAGCCCAGGCCCTGATGTCACCCGTGGCATCTTCCTTCCTGACTCACCCAGCGCCAGCCCAGCCAGAGCCCTCGGAGGCCGGGCAGACAGGTGCAGGGTGACGGGGCCAGGATTGCGTGGAGCCGAGGCAGTGGGCGGGGGTTTCAGGCCACCTGTCCCCGTCTGCTTTGGGGAGCCTCTGGGCGCACATTCTCTGAGCGCACTGGTGTTCACCCCCGAGGACAGGTGGGGAGGCAGAGGGAACCAAAGTGTCAGGAGAATAGGCTGAACCAGATGGAGAAGCTCTGACGGAGGAACTGGAAAACCCACGCTATCTACCAGGTGTGCACCCACCTCCGACCTCCGACCCCACCTCCGACCCACCTCCCACCGGCGTCCTGGGTGGGAGAGTCAGCCTCCGACTACAGTAAATAGTTGGAAAGAAAACCATGGTGAGCAATGTGCCTTCTAGTCAGGCCGAAATTCACCCTTAAAAATATTATTCCACTAATTAAAATGGAATTAAACGAATATAAGGCTAACTGTCTGCTGTTTAGCATACAAAGTTGTTAGATATATCACGCTCTGGGTTCCAAGTGGGCGGCTGGTCTCAGCCACGCTTAATTGTAAGGAATAGCCATGTACTCCTTAATTGCATAACTAGGTGGAACATAAAAATCACAATTACATGAGTTATATCAAGTAAAATATGTTAAAATAGTTTGTTTTTCGATGGTGGGATTTTTATGGACACCATAATGAAACTGAAGTACATTTTTAATTACCTAATTATTGCTATTTTCAAAGTCCATTTACACCATAATTGTTCCTGTTTTCATAGTCCAAAGAGCCCTTGGCAGACTCGGAGGCTCTCCGATGAGGATTCTTTCTCAGACGCCTCCCACTCCCGCTCCCCCATCTTTAAAATCTTCCCACAAGTACATGGTTAGTTAATCTCTGAAAGCAGCGCCGATGCCCAGGTAAGTTCCTGCTGGACAAGACCTCCTTTTCCATGAGCAGCCGGAACAGGTGGAGGGACGTCGGCAGGAAATACAGCTGGAGAGGTGTCTGAGACAACGACCTGCCGGGTGTGCGTGGCTTTCTGTACCACAGGTCACTGGTGAGTGGCATCCGCTGCAACTTTACACTGAGGCCCAGAAACAGGAAGTGAAGAGACTGGGATCACCCAGCAGGCGATGGGGAGGCAGGACTCAAACTAGGTGTCCATCCCCGATAGGTGCCGCAGGGTGAGGAGCCCCTGGAGGGCGGGTGGTGGGAGGAGGAGGAGGAGGGGGGGGGGGGGTCCAGGTCAGCCAGGAGCCCCGCTCGCCTGTGTTTTTGCCCCTCAGTATCTGGGTCCCACCCAAGTCCCAGCCGCACCTCAGGACTAGGGAGTCCTCTAGTTCAGTTCCACGTTCTTTTTTCCATTTCATTGGTTTGGGGAAGGGCAGGTGTCGGGAGTACATGTAACTGTGATATTTCCTTGTCCCTCATTTTTAAAATTTTTTATTCATTTGAATTTCATGAGCCATGTGTCATTAGCATCCTCTCCATTCAGCGGGCTGATGAGGAAAAAGAATGGACAGCTGTGGGCTGTCCTGGAAGTGCTGCACTTCCTCTTTCGTTCCATTGGCTAAATTTAATCATATGGCTTCTCCTGGCAAAGGATACTGGGAAATGTAGTCCAGTTCTGAGCCCAGGAAAATGAGGGACTGGACTTTGGTGGGCCCTTAGCATAAGGTGACCAGATTTTAACATTGGTAAAGCGGGACACCATTGACCATTGACGGGGGGGGGGGGTCTTTTTTTAAAAATATATTTTATTGATTTTTTACAGAGAGAAAGAGAGAGGGATAGAGAGTTAGGAACATCGATGAGAGAGAAACATCCATCAGCTGCCTCTTGCACACCCCCTACTGGGGATGTGCCTGCAACCAAGGTACATGCCCTTGACCGGAATCGAACCTGGGACCCTTGAGTCCGCAGGCCGATGCTCTATCCACTGAGCCAAACCGGTTTCGGCCCCGGGGTGGGAGGGGATTCTTGATTAAAAATTTGGTCTATATTGTAATCGCTTTTGGTTTTTTTAATAAAAGGAAATTCACTTCTTAGATCATCGTTGAATTTGCATCCTCTTTTCTTATGCATTATGTTAAAAATCTAAAAAAAATAATTTAAAATTATATTATAAATTATTATATACATATTGCTTAAAAACACAGTAAGTAGGTACATAATTACATGAACATATTTTATTGTTAGTTTATAAATTAAATTAATTTGATTGTTATAAAGTAACTATATTTTAAAAATTATTTTAATCCTATATTTCTTTCTAAATAATAACAATACTAACTTGTATTATTTTTCCTCTGAATTTGCCGTAACGTAAGTCGTAAGTGTCACTTTCAAGGCCGGCGCTAGACTTTTTGCCGCCACTATAAAATATAAATAATACGAGTACTGTCTGCTAAATTCAAGAAAATTTATGTATTTATGAAATAAATAAATAAATTACTTACCTAAATTATCTGAATAGCTGATTTGTAATGACATCACTTGTTTAACTAGCTTACTAGCACGCAGTACGATGTGTATCGTCTGAGAGACAGTTACAAAATGTTTTCGTCGTTGCCAATCCCAAAAAATGCCATTGTTCATTAAGTCCAAACAATGGTGGTCGAATTCTAACAACTGATCAACAATGCGAACTTTGATAAGCAGTTCTCGATAATCAGTTCTCAACAATTATTTGTTATTATTAAAGTTTAACATTATAAAATTAACAAAAATAATATAAAACTCATATCCTGGCTAAATAGCCACATGGCCGCCCAAAACCGTATATTCCCTTCCCGTTCTCCTGCCGTTCCCTAGCTTGTCCTGCATTCTTTCCAAAAATCAGGACTTTTTTAAAACGCCGCGGGACGCGGGACAAATTGTTAAAAATCGGGACTGTCCGGCCAAAAGCGGGACGTCTGGTCACCTTACCTTAGCAGTATCCAAGATTCTGGGACTGAGAGTTCGACAAAGGCCAAGTGTGCACCTCTGCCCCGAGGCAACTGCAGAAACAACGGAAGTCGCGCCAGAGCAGCATAAACGTAAACAGTTAGAATGTGGGCCCTGCGTGGACCTTGGTTCCAGGCCACCGAGGGCCAGGGTCTTCACTCTCACGTCAGGGCTGTGTGCCCCTGGGAGAGCCCCACAAAGTGCCCGTGTGTGCATAGCACGTGGACCGTGTTACAGACTAAATGTGAACCCACTCTTTACGGGCAAGTAGGTCTGTCTCACATACAAGCAAAACGAGACACACCCACTGCATGTTGGCATCCCCAGTGGGAATGAGACGAGACCTTCATGTGTCCGCTGTGCTTTTCAATGAGAGATAATTTCCTCTCACTCCTGAGATGGGAAGATAAAAGCAGAGCTGAGACCTGACCCACACCCAGGGCCTCTCTAGATTTGGGAAAACCTGAAAAGGCTCTGGAGGGATGTCGGGTTCCTGCCTGTCTGCTCCCCAATCTCAGGAGCGTGGACACCTCCTCCTCCCGGTCCTCCTGACCTCCTGCTGCCAGGAGTCTTCTTCCCTGAGTGTCTTCCTCACCACCCTGGGACTTCCAGGGGGAGCCAGCCCTTTCCCACGATTCCTGCAGGCCCAGCACAGGCCCGTCCACAGCGGCGTCGGGAAATGTTTGCTGAGATGAATGGAGTTGATGTGAGGGATTGAATCCAGGTAAGTGGCTTTGGTAAGTGTATTAGCTCTGCCCTGGGACTCTCGGCTCCTGTCCGGCCCCATTATGATTTGCCCAAATTAACGTGACGGAGAGTGACTGGGGAGTCTTCCTTCCTCACTGCCGAGAGTTGGACATGAGACAGGAAATGACAGCCAGGATCACGCCAAGAAGCAGTGGAAGAGGGGGGCGGGGAGTCCTGCTGCCTACCCACCCTCACGGGAGGAGGCGGCAGTCACTGACTGGAGCCCACAGACACACCACTCCCATGACCGTGTTTCGCTGGGAGTTGGTGTCTGGGGTTTCCGGGAGAGGACAGGAGGGACTCAAGGCCCCGGCAGGCTCCCGGGAGCCACACTCTTTGAACATCTGAGCCGGAAGATGGTTCCTCTGCTTGTCGCATGGAGCAGAGTTTGTTCTTGGTACATACGTGAACTATTGAGACAGCCAATAAAATAACAGACCTCACGCTAATCCGGTGAAGGGCCCTCGGACACTGTGGCGGCCTCTGTGCCTGGGCCGCTGGTCCATGCCTTCCTCCTGGGAGGTCCTTAGGTGATGAAATCTGATTTTAATTTTTACAAAGTGCGTGTGTCGGGGGAGAGACTTAAACATACAGGGTGCATCTGAGAAGCCACAAAGACAAGGAGAAAAAAATAGAAAAAGTAGGTATTTATTTAGCCACATGTTTTGTGGATTTTTTTCTTTGAAAAAAGTCCAGTTCCGAGTGTCCGAGCCAAGCAGGAGCCTCTCCCGTGGGTCACGTATGTATTTCGCTCTCTCCTTTGGACAGCGATGCACACGCCTCTCTATTGTCAAACAAAGTCTATGCGGTTCATGTGTCCGTGATGGGCCACGGACGCCACACAGAAAGCTTCCTGTCCCGGGAGACTATTCCCATGAAATACAGAGCGTGGGAGGTGAGGGCCCTTCACTGCCAGGAGAGAGCGCAGGCTCGGGGGGGAGGGGGAAGGAGGAGCTCACCTAACCCTTGGCCACACGAGGGGCCCCTCTGCGGACAGGCCTGGAGGCATCTTCTTAACTTCAAATCCGTGCGTGGTGCCCTCTGTGCCGGGCCCCGCTGTGTCAGGGTTGGAAGGAGGCAGAGGGCCCAGCAGTGCCAGGAACAAGCAGGACCGTGGAGTCCCCTCATCCCCATTCGCCGTGAGGCCCAGGCACCGTCCATCCCGCTGCCCAGCGTGGTTCCCAGAACAGCTGTTTCGTTTTTCACGGCTGTTTAGTTTGTTTCCATCAGTAGCTGAAGGTCATGTTTTCGTCCTTTCGCGGGGATATTTGAACACTGATGGCTGCCAGCCCTTCCTGTGCAACGTGCAGACTGGCGTTCAGACTTCAGACAGGGTGTTTGCTGCGGCCGCCGAGCTCCGAGCGCCACGTGTGGGTCTGAGACTCTGCTGTCTGAAGTTTCCTCAGGAAGGACGAACCCCTCGCCCCCGAAGCCTGGGTTAACCGCTCCCCCACCCCCTCCTCCCATGACTGGGGATTCCAAATTCGCTTGAAACTGGGTCAAATGACACCGTCTGCCTGACTGGGAAGCGGTCCTGGGCCAGGGGTCTTGGGAGGGAGTGGGAGGAGGTGTAGGGCGGCAGAGGCAGGAAGGCTGACGCAGGAGGCAGAAGTGCCAAGCTCCTCGCTTCGGGAGGGAAGACTGACCCTCGTAGGGGCAGCAGTTCATGCCCATTTACTGATAAGTCTGTTGTGACCCCAATCCAAATTTTCATAACTTTTCCTTTGGAACCCGGAGAATTATAAATGTGGTATGGGAGAATCAGTGAACAAAATAACCAAGTAGACTTTGACTCAACATAAATATTAGGGACGTTGGCACAAACAGATGTCAAAATATATTCCCAACCTACAAGAATTAAGAAACCAGCAAGGTCCTGGATGAGGGGTGGGCGGTAGGAAGAGCAGATGAGAATGTAGTTCACCCCATGCACTTTGGGGGGTGCCGTCTGGTGCAGCCGCTCTGGGAGTAGTATGGAGGTTCCTCAGAGAATTAAGAATAGAAATACCATGTAACCCAGCAACCCCTCTTCTGGGCATTTTTCTGAAGAATATGAAAATACCAATTCAAAAGGCACCTGCCCCCGGTGTCGGTTCCGGCTTTATTAGCCACAGCCGATGATGGGGTTTGGCTAAGTGTCCCGGCTGACCACTGGATGAAGAAGATGTGCCCACACAGGAGCTCTCCTCAGCCACAGGAAGATGAAATGTGGCGTTTGCGACAACAGGGATGGGCCCGAGGGGCGAAGTGAGTGAGCCGCTCACTCTCACTCGTGCGGGATGTTAAAAAAAGAGATGAACAAACAAAACAAAACAAACTCAGGAACACGGACGGCAGATCGGAGGGTCAGGGCCGAACATCTGTGACAGAGGAGGCTGGCGTGGGTGCGAGCAGCTGCGGTGCGTGCAGACGTGGAACTGGAATGTCTGCACCTGACACGCACATAACCAACGTTACTTCAATAATTTAAAAAATGTTCCTGGTAGAAGGGGTGTCCATGTCCCTGGGGTTAATGTGGAGGGGACAAGGATGAAATCCTAAAAGTAAACTGATTTGTTGATACGTCACACCACTGCCCAACCCACGTTTCAGGGGGATCAATGGTGTGAGAGCAATAGACAAGGGAACGAACCAGTAAGTGCAGGTGCTGGGAGAATCCTTTAACCGTGTTTCACCATAAAGCAACAGATTGATAGGAAGAATCAGTATAAATTCAATGAAAATCTCTGCAAGCAGAGTTTAAGGAAAATCCCAAACAGAGAAAAGAAGTGTTTGCAACAAAGGGTTAATATTCCCGATGCTCAGGGATGTCACTTCGGACAAAGGACACGACTAGGAAGTTCACAAAAGGAGCTCTCATGGCAAAAATGCGGAAAACGTTTAACTTTGCTAGCTGGCAAAGATGTGCAAACAGAAACAACAGGAGACACCATCTTCCCACTATGGCGGCTGCAGTCTTAGAGGAGGAAAGACCATCGGGAGCGAGGGGAAGCGTCCCCCATAGACTCGCTGGCCTGAGCCTAAAGGGACCCCAGCTTTGCAGAGGTGCACTCGGCAGAACTCCGTGCACAGCCCCCTACACAGCAACACCTCTGCTAGGGACGCGTCCTTAGAAAATAATCACAAATAACGGCAGAAATTTATCTAAAAGATGTTCCCTGCAAGGTTGGGTATAATAGCAAAAAATTAAAAACAAAATGAATGTCTGCCAACGGGGAACCGGGTGCATAAACCATGCTGCCATGGGACCACGGCATGGAAGCCGCGCTGAGCGCTGCGAGTGGCTCAGGGCAGGTTCCCCAGGTTCCCCATGGGAAAGGGCTGCGCCGCGACCTGCGGGGTGCGGTCTCGCTTCCTGCTTTGTACATGTATGTATGTAAATCTATGCATAGAAAGGGGCTTTAAGAGGATCACCAAAAAGTTAGGCATGATTATCTCCGGGAGGCGAGCGCACGCGTGATTTTCATTACTTTCCAAATATTCTGCAATAAAAATGTATTACTTTTGTTAACAATCTTCTTAGAAACATTAGCTTGTATTTAAATTCTGCATAGAAATCAGGTCTCAAAAAATGGCCTCCAGGGGTCTTGGGAAATGGTTGTGGCCAGAAATGAGGACAAGCCGGGGAGCATAGCGCAGCTCTAAGCCGGGGCAGGGGACCTAGCCAGCTCCTGGGTGCCCTTCCCCCGAGCCCCAGCCGGCCCCGCCCGCTCCCACACCTGCCTCTTATATGAGTCATGGAATAGAAAACCGATACAGACTGAAAATAGTAACAGCCCGGCCAGCGTGGCTCAGTGGTTGAGCATCGACCTATGAACCAGGAGGTCAGGGTTCCATTCCCAGTGAGGGCACAGGCCCGGGTTGTGGGCTCCATCCCCAGTGTGAAGCGTGCAGGAGGCAGCCGATCAGTGATTCTCTCTCACACTGATGTTTCTATCTCTTTCTCCCTCTCCCTTCTTCTCTGAAATCAATAAATATATATATTAAAAAAAGAAAATAATAACTATAAGTGAGAATATATCAATAGATAGCGATAAACACTCATAGGCCCCCCCGTGTTTCCCAGACACCGAGCGCATTGCCTTTCAGATATTTTCCCATTTTCTCAGCAATGTTTTGGCAAAGGGAGCATTGTCTGCAGGTTACAGATGTGTAAACTGAGACACGGGTGGGCGGAGATAATTGTTTTGCAGTCATGCCGCTCCTGGGCTGGGAGGGGATGGCAAATCCACCTCTGGGAGTCTCACCCACAGCCCTCCTCCCCCACCCGACAGTGAGGGGGACGGGGCAGGGTTTCCCCAAACCCGATCGCCTCACCCCAACTCACCACCCAGGCCTGGACCGTCTTTGTGATCAGCCTTGTGTTGCGCAGCCTGGCTCCGGGGTGAAAGATTTGTGGCGATTGCATGATGTATGAGGTGCCATTTGTAAAAATATTATTTAGTGTAAAACATGATGTTTTTTCTCCTGATTTACAAGTTGGATTTATAAATCTGCACTTCTCACTATCCGAGTTATATATCTTGCCGCTGATTTATAAAACTCGCCTGTAAATCTTCCCGGCAAAGTTCTGATTCAGAAATCATTATTTTAAGAATTAGATTTAGTTAAAACATTCAAACTGCCGTACAGGGCAGGCAGTGGATTCACACGACGCCAGAAGGGGCTCACGGAGCCGCCTGGGCTTTGCGGGCCGTGCCCAGGAATTCCTAAAGGAAACGCGCTGACCCAAGGCCTGCCCTTCACGCCGTCGCTGCCGCGGACTGATCCGCGCAGCCCAAGCCACTCGGTGACGGTCCATGCCACACAAGATACCAGTCCTTACCTCCAGACCCCGACGTGGCTGCCCTGATGGGGTTTCTGTGATGCTCCTGTACCCCAGGGCTGGCCGTGGGGAGGAGACACAGGAGTCACCAGAGGGACCTCCCCCTCCTGGCCACTCCCTTTTTCTACCGGAGCCCAACATGGGACCCCACCCCGAGCCAAGGCCACTAAGCTCGGGGCAGGGACTGTATGATGCCATCGTCTCGCCATAAAGCTGAAGGCTCATTCGGACCCTGTTCCTCCAATGACGAGGGGCTGGTCTCGGGGAGAGGATGTGGCCAGTCCCAGAAATTAGAGCGTGTTTAAGAATGACCAATGGTTGAGTGGATAAACTTGGTTGTTGCTGTTGTTAAGAGCAGCGAGCAACCAGCCACACAGCATGAATGGATGAGGAGCTTGGGGGCCGAGCGGGGGGCCTAACGGGGGGTGGGGGTGGGGGGGGCTGAGTGGGGCCAGGGGACTTCAGAAAGACGCTGGTCCCACCTGGTCCCAGCAGCCAGCCTTCGCCCCCTGGCTGCTGCTCCGGGGTCGCTGGCTGTGAACATTTCTGGACAAGTCTTTCCATGGACGTGGGTGCTTATTTCTCTTGGGTAAAAAACCTGGGAATAAACTGCTGAGTCGTTTGAAAGGGTGCTTAATGGTGCACCTTTTCAACAGTGATAGCGCCACCACCTCCCGCCCACCCACCCGGTGATGTGTGAGTTCCCGTTGCTCCCGCCCTTACCAATCCTCACCTACGTACCAGGCTTTTTAACCAGAGTCATTGAATCACTTTTGTCACAAGTCCAGACATGAAAACATGAAGTGGGGGTTCGTTTTAATGTGTGTTTTCCTGACAACTAACGGGGCTGAGGGGCGTTCTGCGTGCTCCTGGTCACCTGTGTGTCTTCCTTTGTGAACGGTCTGTGTAGGTCCCCTGCCCGTCCTGTTTAGCGACTTCTGAGCTGTGAGAGAGCTTGATGGAATCTAGACACAGCCTTTGCCAGATACACACTGCAAGTGGTACCTCCCCGTCTGCGCCTTCGATCTCCTCTCCTTGTCAATGTCTTTTAAAAGGCAAACGATGTTAATGTTAATGAAGTACAATTTGACGGTTTTCTTCTCTGGGTGATGCTTTTGTGTCTTCCGAAATCTCTCCCCCTACGTTGCAAAGGTCTTCTCCTATGTTTTCCTCTAAAAGGTCTGTAGTTTAGGCTCAGGTCAGGCTAACGGCTGAGGATGAGGTGAGGATGGGTTGTGGTTCACTTTGGCTCCATACGGAGACCTTGTTCTTGTCCATCCTGGGGATCAGGTAGTGTGAGGCCTCCCACGTTGTTCTTTTAAAAATGGCTTTGGATTTTTCTAGATCCTTTGTCTTTTCAGATCATTTTTTAAATTATTCTTTCTTACAGATGTCCCCTTTTTTCCTCTATTGGCCTCCTCCCGCCCCTCACCCCACGGCCCAGGCCCTCAGCACCCCACTGTTAGGGCCATGGGCCATGCATATATGCACGCAAGGTCTTTGGTTGATGACTCCCACCCACCCCCCCCTACCTACCCCCCACCCCCCACCCCTGCCTTCCCTCTGAGGTTCCGAACTCTGTTCCCTGCTTCCGTGACTCTGGATCCACTCCGTGCACCCGTTTATTTTGTTCCTTAGAGACCACATATGAGTGCGATCATGGGACACTTGACTTTCTCTGACTGGCTTAGTTCATGTAGCACGATGCTCTCCAGGTCCCTCCCTGCTGTCTTTTTCAGATAAATTTTATGATCATTTTGTTACTTTATATATAAAAAAAAAAGCTTGCTGAGATTTTTATTGAAATTCTGTCGAATCTATACATCAACTGGGGACAACAAACATCTTAACACTGTCTCTTCTTCCAATTCATTAACAGAATATAGCTTTCAATTTATTTAGATCTTCCTCAATCTTTCAGTCATCTTTTATAGTTTTCTGTTGAAATCTTGCACAACTTTCATTAACTTTACTCCTAAGTATTTTACTTTTAAATTTTGTTTTCTAAATATTAGCTGCTTATACATAAATACAAGTAATTTTGTATATTCTTCTTGTATTTGGTGACTTTGCTAAATCCATTTTTAGATCTGGTAGGTTTTCGTAAATTCCTTTGGATTTTCTATGTAGACAATCATGTCACCTGCTCATGTTTCTATTTCTTCTTTTTCAATATGTGTGCCTTTATTTTATTTTCTTGCCTGATTGCACTGGCTAGCACACCCAGTCCCCAAGAGAAATGATGAGACTGAGCACCTTTGCACGTTCCCAGTCTGGGAGGAAGGAAGCATTCGGTCTTGGGTGCTCGAAAGTGCCGGCTTCTGCGTGACTGTCACAGGTCCCACCAGCAGCTTCAGAAGCTTCCGTCTGCTTATAAGTTGCGAAGAGTTTTTATCATGAATGGGCTTGGGATCTTATCACGTTCTTTCTCTGCATCTATTTGAGATGATTGTACATTTTCCTCATTTATTCTGTGGTGTGTTAACTTACAGAGATTGATTTTTCAGGGTTGAAACGTCTCTGCTACATGGTGCTGAGCTCAACTTGCTACTATTTCATAGGGGATTTTGGTTGGTGTGTTCATGAGAGATGTTGCGCTTTAATTCTTTCTCCTAACAGTCTGATATCAGGGTCACGTTAGACGCATGAAGCATGTTGGGAAGCAGGCATGCTGCTATTCTTTGAGAAAAGTTTGTCCATATTGTTATTGCTCTTATAAATGTTGGATAGAATTCTGTGGTGAACTCATCTCAACATACAACTTCTCTTGCAGGAAGGTTTGTGCTAGTAAATCCAATTCTTTTATTACACATGGGGTCATTCAACTTTTTCTTTCTCCTTGATTGTTGATTTTTGAGGCATTTTCCTATTTCATCTAAGGTGTTAATTTATCAGCAAAAAATTGTTCATAGTATTTTCTTAATGTTCTAATATACTTTATTATTGCTTATTCTTATTTCTTGTTATTTTTAGGGCCTATATTTTTATTATTTGGACATGTATTGATATTCTGTGGGATATGTATTAAATCACATTTGCATTTCTGATATTGGTCGTTGAGCTTCTTTCTTTATTCATCAATTATCCTGGATAAAGGGTTATCGATTTTATCGACCTTTTCAAATAACCAACTTTTGGCGTGGTCTCCACGTGTCTGTTTCCTGTTCGCTGATGTCTGCTCTTATATTTATTAATTATCGTCTCCTGCTACTCTGGGTCACTTTATTTTTCTGTCTCCACTGGCAGCGTGGCTGGCTCTTGCTTTTTCCCAGTTAAAGATCCGCTATTTCACCGAGGTGCTTGGTGCACTGTCATGTGACGTCATGGCGACCAGTGAGAGTGAAGTCTGCTGTCGGATTCCCATTGGCCTATGTGGTTACTTCCTCTGCTCTCGCTCAGGCCCGCGTTCTCCCCGGCTTACCGAGTGCTCAGGGCGCTGCTTCATCTCCTCTAAGGGCTTTCAGTTCTAGCCTTTATGCTCTCGGGTTGGTGTGCTGGGTGGCTGCTGTAAGGCTGGTGAATTACAGCGATAGACACAGCGCTATGGCTTTTCACTTTACATGAACTAAGAGAGTGTGTGCGTTACATTTGTCACTTAACCACCCTTCTCCGCTGTGCGTAGAGGAACTACAGCCCTGATTTATTGGCCCAGTCTGAGGTTAGCACAGTTCCATTCCCGGTACCCGGCATATTCCTCATCCTCGCTGTTGACTGGACCCATGACTCTCTGTTACCCATCCACAGGCACCACGTAAGAGGGCCCGGGGCACGCTGGCCTTAATGACTTATCTCATGTGTCCCTGTGTCCGGGCACGGGCTGTGAGGACTGGGCCCCTGAGTCACAGCCCTCGGCCTGTCAGGCATCACAGCCTGGAACCTACAGTGCCCTGAGCTTCCCGGTCACAGGGAGGTGAGCCTGGAGCTGGGATCACAGGGAGGCCGTCCAGCTGCCTGCATATGGGGTGAGTCGTCTCAAATGGCAGGATCAGGGTGGGGGAGCGTGTCCAGCCGACACGAGATCCCGTCCCCAGGGCCGCGGCCCCCCTCGCACGTCGGGCATGTGCAGCTGATATGGGGGAGCAGCTGCCTCGTGTCCATCGAGCGGCGGGAACGGGAGCCAAGTCACCTCTCTGTGACCTTAGGCAGAGGGTTTCACCTGCCGACTCTGTTTCCCTCCTCTGCACTGGGAAACCTGACGTACCTCTATTTTTATGTTCCACGCGAGTGTAAGGCACTCGGCGGCTGCCCTGTGGCTGTTTGGGGAGCAGAGCGGAGCTGTAGGTATTAAAACTCCAAACCTGTGCATAACTGTTGGCCCAAAACTTGACTCCATTTCTAGTGACACAGCTGGACATGCGCACACAGGGGTTTCTGAAACGGTAACAAAGGAAGTCTGAGATCAGCCCAAGCCGGGGGTAGAGGGCGGCCTAACTCTGACCCATCCACATGGTGGTGCCCCAGTCACCTGACCCCTCCCGAATGGAGAACAGACCGGCATCGGGAGAGCTCGCCCTGCGTGCTCCGTGGGCGTCTGGGATTGGTTTGCCTCCTGATTCCCGTGGTTACACGAGCGAGCGTCCTTGTGATCAGAACGTGCATCCTGGGTATGTCAGGTGGAAGAGCGTTGTGTCTGCAATTCATTCTCAAACGGTTCAGAAAAATGAAAATGCATCTGTGTACACATAGTCATAGCATGAGAGAGAGAGAGAGAGAGAGAGAGAGAGAGAGAGAGAGTGTGTGTGTGTGTGTGTGTGTGTGTGTGGACAGGCAGAGAGGAGAGGGGAGAGGCTGAGATAGACACACAGGGACCGAGAGAGAAGAGGGTAAAAGCTGGCAAATGTCAACATCCGGGGACTCTGATAGCGGTAACCCAGGAACCCTCGCTCCTCTTCGGAGGCCGAGCTAACAAACCGAAAAGAAATGACCCATTGGAGGGGCAGCGGCTAGACAAGCAGCTCCCAGCAGACCCTACGGCTCCAACCGAGTCAGGGCCCCACGCAGCCAACCCTGTGGAGAGGCTGTGTGTGCAAACCCTGACACCCGCCCCCCCCACAAGCACCCAGTCCACAGCCCAGCGGGAGTGCCCGAGGGCCAGGGCAGGCAGGCTCAGGGCCCTCCTCTCCAGAGCCAGCTCCTCCCAGGAGGGTGGACAGTGAGCCCGCCTCAGGGCGCCGGACTGATAGGCACCGTGCAGCTCGCTGGACTCTGGCTGTCAGCGCCCCCTCCCGGACCAGCACCCAGAAAGCACCCCGGGCCCGGATCCCTGGGTCCCAGAGGAGAGAGAAGGAAGCCGCTCTGAGCCCATCCAGGCGCCAGGCTGCCCGCACCAGGTCCACAGCGCACTCCCCACGCACCCGCTGAGCGGACGTGAACAAGCCCTCGCATCGTTTAGAGATCTTCAGGGCGCTGGAGGGAATTCCTCTGCCTTTGCTTAAAAATTATTTTCAAACAGACGCCCACGCGTGGCTGCCGTGCTGCACCTGCGGAGACAGTCCCCCCCTCCCCCAGAGTCTCCGTCGGGTGCATCCTCCTATCTGCCTGTGCGGTGTCCCCACGGCCAGCAAACAGGTTCTACTTCCAGGTGTGGGGTTGCTCCCAGCACCGAGTCTCCAGCTCTCACCCTCACCGGCTTCCTCACTGGCGCTCAGGGGCAGTTTCTGGAACAACTGTAGTCTGTCCCACTGTCACTCTGTCCAGGCGGAGGACCCCACTCCGTACCGGGGTGTGAACTGCCGCTGACACTCAGCCCAGTGCACAGTCAGATCATGGAGGCCTGGCCGAGCATTGCAACAAGCAGATCTGAAATGCCTGCTGTTCTGAATGGGAGATGCTGAGTATTTTTTAAATAATAAAACCCTTTGGGGAGACAGGCCCCCCGCATCTTCTCAGGGGCAGAACCCAACGACACTCATCTCCTCTGTGAACGAGGACCCTCAGCACGTCCTTCTGTGAGCAGAGGCGTGGCGGGGAGAGCAGAGCCCAGCACACAGTAGGTGCTCAGTAAGTGCTGTGGCTGCTGGACTCTGAGGAGCAGCGGGGGGCCCCGTCTGACCACAGAGAGGCCACACCTTCCCTCCTCCAGGCAAGTGGGCAGGACCCGCTTTGCCCCACACGCAGCGGGGGGTCTGAAGGGCGGGGGGGGAAAAAGTGGGGCCCGGCCCGGGCAGCGCTGCCCTTCTCTGACCCTCATCACGAGGCTGAGCCCAGCACCCGCCCAGCGCCTGCCCCCTCCGTTTCGAGCTCCCGCTGGGCGCCGTGTTCCCTGCCTGGATGGCCCCACCCCCTTCCTTGGTGTGCAAGTCCTCGTGCCCAGGCCTGTGCTCCTGGGCATCAGCCACGCCACTGAGGGCACCGAGCCCGGGAGGTGGACGCCGTGGGGGAATGAGTGCAGGTTGGACACACAGGCTGGGATGTCTCCGTGTCCCATGCGGTGACCGACGGCACAGGGCCTGCAGCACACGGCATGGAGCAGGCGTGTTGCTGGCTCGCCGCCCTCTGCGTAAGACCCAGGAAGCTGCTCTGAACCCCACCTACCCTCGGGGGGACAGCCTTGGGTCCCCCAGAATCCCAGACCCTCCTCCTCACTCACAGGTTCCTCACCCGTGTCACCCGCAGGCCCCCTGGTGACGGCCCGGGCCTGCTTTCCAGCCACTGCCCCATTGCCGGAGCCGGTCGGCAGGGCCGCAGGCGACTGTGCCTGCACTTCCCACTGGAACCCCGCAGCCACCACCTGTCACACAGCTGCCGCCCTCAGCCGGCTGGCGCCAGTCTCACTGCAAAGCTCCGGGTGTCCGGTGTCCGGGTGTCAGCCAGCACTCAGACGGGACGTGGGCAGCGGGGCCTGCGGGGCCTCCCATCCTCCCCTCTCCTCAGGAATCCTGGGGTGTCAGCCACCAGGGGCGCCACCCTGCTCCATGCGGGCAGGGCTGGTCGGGAGGTGAAGGGTCCCACCTGGGCCTGTCTCAGGAGGAGGCCTCAGCTTGGGCCCCGGTCCTGAGATTTTCCGGGACAGAAGGTGAGGTGCTGGAGGCCAGGTTGCAGGCCCAGGCTGGGAGAGGAGGGCCGAGTGGCGGGACCAGAGTGAGTGAGTCCCCACCACAGCCTGTGGTCCTGGCCCCCCTGTCCGGGCCCCAGACTCAGCCTCCCCTCCGTGAAGCCAGGTAACCAAGTGCCCCCGCAGGCCTGAGGTGGTGGAGGGACCCGCCTGGGGCCTGGCTCCTGCACAAGGTCGAGGGCCTGCTGTCAGGTCACCCCTGCAAGAAGAACCCCGGTAGCTCAGGAGTCCACACGCAGTCCGCACACGTCTGCCACCTGCCACACCTCCTCTCCGCCAGGCCCTTTGCCAGGTGCCAGAAAGAGGGCAGGACTGGGCCAGGTGCTCCGGCCGGGGGTCTCACCTGTGAGCAAACGGCAGCACTAAGCAGTAACAGATGTCTGCCCAGGAGGGCGGCGCCTGTGCCGGGGCCACGGGCTGGGAGCGGCGGCGTTGATATGAACAGACACAGCACACAGGCACAAGAGTGTTCTCCCCTGTGACTATGCATTCCCTCGCTTTCCTCATTCACCACCTCTCGATGTTCTATGGCATGCCCGGCACAGAGGAGGCCCCGAGACAGGGAGGCCCCTCCATCCAGAGGGAGTGAGGTCACCTGGTGGGCAGGACCTTCCCTGCCACCGGCCTCCACAGCACCCGGCGTCCTGAGGGGCTGGGGTGCCGGGCCGGCCCTGCTGGACTCGGGTTGCCCCACTCTGGCCGCTGACCAGCCCACAGCCCCCAGCACAGCCAGACACGCAGCACCCGTCAGTAATAGGGGCTGATAGCTGTGGAATCGAGTCTGTGGGCATGAGGGCCGGTGACCATGGGTGTGGGGCGCACCTGGAGGGTGGTCAGTGGCCTCAGGCAGCCCGTCTGGGAGAGCCCAGGTGGGACATGATGTGATAAGGTGTCACGGCAGCGCCTGGCACACGGGAGACGCCCGCCCTTAATCCTATATAATCAAAGGCTAATATGCAAATTGACCGAACGGCGGAACAACCGAACAACCAGTCGCTATGATGTACGCTGACCACCAGGGGTATGCGCGGAACGTGGCGGGCATCGGCAACAGGCGGCAGAGTGCAGAACATGGTGGGCGTTGGCCGTGGTGGGATGGTGGAGCAGGTGAGTGGAGGCGCCAGACCAAGGCGGGGTGCTGGTCGCTGTCATCGGGACAAGCCTCTGGTGGTTACTGAAAATTCTTTGCTCCCTTGTGATCGCTTGGCGCCGTCAGCAGGTGAGAGCAGCGGCTACCGGCTCCAATCGCCCCTGAGTGCTTCTCCACGTCCCCCTGCTCCTGAGGGGCGATCAGGGCAGCAGCTGCCACTCGCACCCGCTGATGGCGCTGGCCCCAATCGCTCCACGCCATCAGTGGGTGTGAGCGGGGCCGGTGCTGTCAGCGCATGGGAGTGGTGGTGGCAGGAGCAGGGCTGCCAGCAGACAGGGGACCGGGGCCCTGGTGGGAGGGGCTGTGTGGGGGGCATGGAGGATGGGCCGAGACCTGCCCCTGTGCCCACTGCAGCCTTGCAGCCCACAGTTCCTTTCAAGATGCACAAATTCGTGCACTGGGCCCTAGTTGGTATATAAAGGCGAGAAGTCTCTGAGCTCCGGGCCCTCCATCAGCTTGTTCACCTGGCGGGGCCAGTGCCCGCGGCCGGTGCATCCCAAGTGGGAGTTCCTGGGGCACTGGCCTGCGTGTGGGAGTCCTGGCCCTGGGCCCCCTGCCCCCTCCACCCCCAGCCCGGCCTTCCTCAGAGCGCAGGGTGAAGTCACGGCAGTATTCAAAAGGTTGAAGCAGAGTGAACTGTTAATTTTAATGCTTTCTCTAAGCTTCAGTTTTAATAAGCGAAAATGATGTTCTTATTTGCAGTAAAGTGGTGTTATAAAATTCTGTCTGTCAAGCTCGTTTTAAAACCATGGAAATAAATGATCTGACAAAATCAGGCCATTAGACAAGTGAGGAAGAGTGATTTCCATAAAAGTCGAGGAGCTGTTCCTTAATTTCACACTTGGTAGTCTTTTGGGTCGACTAAATTTTTAAATAAGTGATAAAATTATATTAGCGCAATTGCATTTTTATAGATTTTTTGGTCATTGTCCTCTTTTTCATTCCCTTTATTTTAACTCAAACTCTTCTGCTGAAAGGTGACTCGACGTCTGTCACATCATAACCATCTCCACCCAGGACGTGGCCCGGCTCCCACGTTCAGCTGTCGGGCGGGTGTGGTCAGAGTGCACCTCACATCACACGTGACTACACGCGACCACTCCCCCCAGACCCCTGTGCTGGGCCCCGGAACCGGAGGTGTCCGGGGCAGGAGCACGCCTGTCCCTGCCTTCGGAGCCTGCCCATGATTTTGCTCAGAAGAGAAACAGGACTGCGTTCTGCAGAGACCTCCTCCCACCTCTAAGGCTCCGAGTCCAGACCGGCAGTGTTTGCACAGAAGCTGGGACCTGGGGCGGCCAGGGAAGTGAGGCTCCCTGACGACCCTTCTGGTGCCCCGACCCTGGCAGACCCTCAAATCGTCAGATGGCCGGGCCGGGAGACCCCCGAGAGGACACCCAGCACCCGGGCCCTGGGCTGCTGGGATTTCCCTGGTCAGACACATACAGGCCGGCTGGGGGAAGTAGGGGCTCTTCTGATCTGATTCTAATCATTAAATAACATCGAAGCTGCAGGTCTTCAGTGTTTCCTCAGGTTCAGGGCGCAGAGCTTGGACCCAGCCTCCTGCAGGCACCACTGTGTCCCCTCAGGCACGTGGCTCAGACCCGGCCTCCTGCAGGCACCACTGTGTCCCCTCAGGCACGTGGCTCAGACCCGGCCTCCTGCAGGCACCGTCATGTCCCCTCACACACGTGGCTCAGACTCGGCCTCCTGCAGGCACTGTCGTGTCCCCTCACACATGTGGCTCAGACCTGGGCCTCCTGCAGGCACCACTGTGTCCCCTCACGCACGTGGCTTGGCCCCAGGCCTCCTCCCTCTGCCGCTGGCACTTCAGGCCGAGTCTGAGACCTTGCCAGCAGCGCCTGCTCACCCGGCCTGGGTCCTCCTCACTCACTGGCTCTGGGTGCAGCAGCTGTTGAAAACGTGGATTTGTGTCCCGGCAGCTTCCTCCTGGGGGAGTGAGCCTCTTTGTCCTTAGGAGGGAGAGAACGTACGTCCGCCAGTGTCTGCGGCGGCCCAGGCGCGGGGCTAGGCTGTGGGAACGCAGAGGCCTTGTCTCTCCACGGGAGGGGGTGGACCTGCAGGCACAGCTCTCAAGTCCAAGGGCCAGCATGGCCTCTGGCTGGGAAGCCAGGCATCTGAGAAAGGGAGGCGCTGTGAGCGGATCAGCACGGGGCGCCATCCTGGCACTGTGGGGAGTCAACCACCTCAAGCATTTTCTCTCTTTTTTAATCTTCACCTGAGGATGTTTTTCCCATTGATTTTTAGAGAAAGTGAAAGGGAGAGAGGTAAGGAGGGGGGAAGGGAGAGAGAAACTTGGATGTGAGAGAGACATCAACTGGTTGCCTCCTTCATGCACCCCAACTGGGGCTGGGTATCGAACTGTAACCCAGGTCTGTGCCCTTGACTGGGCATCGAACCTGTTGCCCTTTGGTGTGTGGGCTGATGCTCTAGCAGCACCGGCCAGGGCTCGGGTATGTTCTCATTGATTTAGCAAATGTCAGCCCGGCACTGCCTGTGAGCCCAGCACGGGCGGGTCCCACCGCGGAGGCTCCTGTCCAACGTGGGGCAGGGACAGGATGCCCACGTTCACCTGGGGACTCTGCGGGACAGAGGCTGGACTCAGGGCCTTCCCCAGCACTCTGCTGTGCCTCAGTCTCCCCGTCGGGGTCGTGAGGCCCGAGGGCCTGGCACTGCCCAGGCGGAGGCCCTGCAGGCCGTCACCCGGCGACCAGCTGTGTGCCCCGACAGCCAGGAGCTCCTCTGCCATCCCAGGGGCGTCTTCCAGGCACAGAAGCCAACACGGAGGTGACGCGGAGCGGAGCGCAGGCGGGAGAGTCGGGAGGGGGCGGGCGCGGAGGCCAGGCCAGCAGGGTGGCCTCGGAGGGCCGGCTGTCTCTCCCAGGAAGGAGGAAAGACGCCCAAGTGAGTCATGTTGTATTACTTCTTTTTATGGCAATGCTCTGAAAGTCTGCAAATGTCAGCATGTTAATTCACTGTCACTCAGTGATATTATTGCATCCTTTCAGAAATGTGTTTCTTGCATTTTCAGTAGCACACTCCAAGCGTGCTCCGTCTCGAAGTTTCTATAGATAGTGCGACTACTTTCACTCTGACCGTTGCCAAAATGTAGAAATTCATCGCTGCCTGTAGCCACATGTATGTACAGCGTGGAGCTGGGGCCTCGGCTTCCTGCCTGCAAACCCGGAGAGGTCGGCGCTCTCTTCTCCTCATCCTCCCAAAGTGCTCTGGGGTTTCTCTCCCCGGGAACGTGCCGAGATAAACGTAATGGAGACATTCTGAGGGCTCGGTCACGGCTGCGTCTGTATACGAAGCCCGAGCCCTCCTGTCTCCGAACCCGGCCGCCCCCACCCGATCCTCTCCTGTGGTGGCAAACTTACTTCAGAAATTCTGATGAAACACTTTGTAAATTTTGTTATTCTGTGATGATAATAAATCATTATAGCCTTAAACACTTCTCTAGCTTGGAGCCTCAGTCACAAATTATCTTGTCATTCTGACCAAAACATTCTCCAAAAAAGCTTGACAAGTGCTAAAACCCAGAACATGAAACCATGTGTTGTTGTGAAAGCAAGATTCAGAAATGTCAATTAATTAGATTAAGAGGCTACTTTTAGCTTTACGCCTGTTGCCAAATAACCCTTAAAATATGCACAGCAGTGGGATCCACCTCCATGTGCAGCCCTTCTGTGCCGAAGCAAGACAATGGGTCGGACTAATGGACAAAGTTATCGTCTCTGTCAGCTGGCTGGGGAGAAGGATCCAGAAGCAAGCGCCCTGCTCCTTCCCCACAGCGTGCCTCCACCGGCGGGTAAATCCCGCCGCCCACAAGGTCAAGCAGCTCCCCGCCCGGCCCTGAGAAGTCACACACAGACCTCGAGGGACAGTCCGCCGTTTTCCTGTCTTTAGAAGCGAAGATGGATTTTAATGTCTCCCTCTGCTTTTCTTTTAATTAGAATTTGCATTTTGAAGTTCACTTTGTAAAAAAAAAACACATATCATGGGGAAATTATTTAAATGTTTTATGCCTGTTTCTTGAAAACCTTATCTTTAAATAATCTATAGCCTCCATTTTATTTATGCCATAAACCGTCCCTATATTTTAATGGTCTGTTTGCTTTAAAAGGGGCTGTTGGTTTTAATAGCTCCGTTACTATCTTTGTAAACTGAGCTCCTTCTGACGAAACGCGAGCGGATCATCCCTGCCTGTGTGTGCGAGGCACATTCCAACCCCTGAAAAGGAAATTTAAGCCAAATAAACGTTCTGCCCAAATTGAAATACATAAAATGAATAGTTAACTTGGACGGGAGCTGATGGACGGAGCTGCGAGCTGTGGACATGTGGGTGCAGGGAGAGCTGGCTGCCAGGCGGGGCCGCGGAGAGAGCACCCGAAGAACCTCATCTCCTGCAGCCCCGTCCGCTCCTCAGGCTGTGGCCGCAGCGTCGCACGGACCTGCTGGGGGGCAGATACGGCAGGACGGGGGCACTGGGAGGGTGACCAGACGAGGAGTGTTCAGAACTGCAGCCCCGGCCGCGACCCAGGCCCCACCAGCTCTCTTGGCGGGGGACTGGACATTCACCCCAAACGCCCCTGGCAGCTGTGTCCCTGTGGATTCTACTACAGCCCCGGGGATTGGGACTCACTGGGCATCAGGGCGTTTCACGGAGGAAGGACGCATCTGGGCCCACACGCAGTGTGGCGGGGGGACATGACGAGACGTCTGACGCTGTGAGAGTGGCGAGGGGCTGCGGGGCTGTGGGCTGCGGGGCTGCCCTCCCCCTCGGCCCTCACAGCCTGGCCACCGATGGCCACAGTGGCCCAGCAGCGAGTGCGAAGGGCCAGAGAGGAAGAAGACAAGCTGCCGCCCAGCCCGCTCCCCGGCCACAGCCTCCGTCCGTGCATCAACCCCAGGTGTGCCCTGTGCCCGGGACATCCTTGGGGAGGGACTTCCTGTGTGCGGCCTTTCCCTGTGTGACAGACTCTGTGTGTGGCTGGCTGAGAGGTGTGGACGGGGGTGCCAGGTCCTCCTGTCCCACGTCCCTGCCTCCCCCTCCTCCCCATCCCGGTCCTTCCCACCCCTCGGCCATCTCACTGCCGTAGCCGCATGAGGCAGTTATGAGCTGTACAAAACCTTGCATCGTCTCGGGAACTCGATGGCAGTAAACACACAAATAAGTGAGTGAGTGAATAACTAAGGAAGGTAAACGAGGAGTGAGGCACCCCAGGCTGAGTTCCCGAGTCAGCAGCACAGGAGGTCGGAGCAGGGGAGGCGGAGGCCTGGGTGTGGCTGTCGGCAGCTGAGCTGCTCCCCTTGCTGGGAACGCGCCCACTGGACCGGAGCCCACCCTGAGGGCCGCCCACAGGGTGCAGGGTGAGTCGGAAACATGGTGGCAGCATGAGGCTGTGCGGCAGCCAAGGTCCAGACCGCCTCCTGTCCCTCCGTCACCGTGACCACCTGCTGCAAGCCGGGTCTAGGCCAGCTGGGGACAGAAGGACTTCCAGACCCTCCTCTGCCCGACCCCAGATGGGACCCAGGAGACCTCCCTGCGAGATCCTAGACACCCGGCGAGAGGCACGCCCTGACGGAGGGCTGTCACCATGAGGTCATGGATGCGCTGCCGCCTCCATTCGGAAGGTGCGTGACAGGCTGCCCCTGAGGCCCAGCAGAGGCGGCGGCCACTTCCTGTGCCTCGGGCAGGAGAAGCTGCGCCTCCAGGGCCCCTCCCTGCAACGCCCACTCCTGTCCACCCCTCAGGCCTCTGGCCTGAAGACCAGCTCCCAGCCAGGGACTGAGCCGGTCACCCCCCTCCGTGCTTTCTCCCCAATCTCACTCTTAATCGGGTGTTGTCATTTATCTGTCGCCATTGTTTTGTCTCCTTTCTCCAGCTCGACTGACTCCATGCTCATTCAAGGCCGGGATGGGTCTTGGGCTGACCCAGGATGGGCAGGGCTGGGCTCTGGCCTGAGGGCCCATCGCAAGGCAAGACCTCATTTGACCTTCAAAGGTGAGAGGACAGTGGGTGGGGCTCAGCTCCGGGGATGGCACAGGGTCCAGGAGACCCTGCCTGTGTCTGGAGCACAGAGTCTCCTCAGAACTTCCCTCAAGACAAACCACAGGCCCAGGTTGAGGAAAGCCAGCCCCCTTCCGAGTGCCCCCGGGCCCTGTAGTTATGGGTCCCTGGGCATCTGGACACGCCCATGCCAGCTCCAGCACAGCCCTACCCAGTAGGCCGCCCTGCCCAGCCCGCCACACTGCCCAACAGACTGCACTGCCCAACAGACCGCACTGCCCAGCCCGCCACACTGCCCAACAGGCCACACTGCCCAGCCCGCCACACTGCCCAACAGGCCGCACTGCCCAGCCCGCCACACTGCCCAACAGGCCGCACTGCCCAGCCCGCCGCACTGCCCAGCCCGCCGCACTGCCCAACAGGCCGCCCTGCCCAGCCCGCCGCACGCCGCAGAAAAGCCCCCCTCCCACTGCACTCCGTCTGAGGCTGTCACTGCAGCCCTCAAACCATCTGACTGGGTGGGAGCCCGTCACACTGTCACCGGCTCAGCTTTCATTAGGCGGCGGCTCTCTGTTAGCCTAGCCAAGCAGAAGAACTCAAACACATGCACAAATTAAATCGACATCCAAACTCCACCGATAGACAAAGCAATTTAAATGATATTCATTAGAGCGATGACAAGCCCTGATGAGGCTTCAGCCGCCGGTCCGTCAGCCCGCGGCGGGTGTCAGGGCCACTGAGGCGGAACCCGCGGTGGCACCTCCATTTTTTAGGCAAAGAAAACGCCTCCTTCCCGACACACCCACGTCACCTCTCTCCGCGCCTCCCGCTCTCTCCGCCCACGGTCACCGGCCCTGGTTAGTGGACACAGGTAAGGCCAGGGACCCGAGGAGAAAGCAGCCACTCTGACTTCTTCTTTCCATAAATGCTCCAATTAAAACAGATTTCGGTTTCTCGTAATTTCCTTTCACTTGGCCTGGGAGATCTCTAACTCACGATTATGACGGTCGTAAATGTGTCCCGGGTCCTGCTGTGGAAAAAAAATAATGGACCTGAAATGTTGAAGTGCGATAATTTTTTAAACTGAACCCTCCAAACTTAAAAAGTCATTTCCAAAGTCCTGTTTATATGTCTTAATTGTTAAAGGAAGAGAAGGATGGACACCCCCACTCTGCTGCCACCTGGCGGGGTCCACAGGCCCGTCGGGCGTGGGACTCTCGGGGCCCCACACGTGGGGAAAAAGAGCCACACCAGCCACAGGCCACGTCTGAGCCCCGCAGTCCCATGGAACGATTGGAGTCCACTTGGAAAAAGAGAGCCGCACGGGGACTGCGCTCCATCGCTCAGGGCAGAGCAAGGCCACGGCCACACGATCTCTGGGCTCGGTGTTTGCAGCCCATGTAACACCCCCAGAAGGGCCGTGATCAGCAATGTCACCTGATGCCCGCACTGCTGTCTCTACTTTTATGCTATGTGTGTCCTTGGCTTCGAGCAGCGTGTCTCCGTGGTTGCACGTCAACCTATGAACCAGGAGGTCACGGTTCGATTCCCAGTCAGGGCACATGCCTGGGTTGCAGCTCAAACCCCAGTGAAGGGGCGCACAGGAGGCATCCGGTCAATGCTTCTCTCTCATCATTGATGTTTCGCTCTCTCTCCCTTCCTCTGAAATCAATAAAAAATATATTTTAAAAAATTTTAATTATGTGTCCTTGGCTTCGAGCAGAGAGAATGTTGCCTGCACCCACATTGGTAAAATAGGGGTGCCTGCATCGTGGGGGTGCGAGCTCTGACTTGGAGAGCGAAACCAACCGCACTGTCCCTTCAAACTTCCTCTGACAATGGGAAAGCCCCCCCGCCCCCTGCCGTGTCCAAAAGTACCCACCTGCCACATGTGGCTACTGAGCCCTTGAAACGGGGCCGGCACTGCCGAGGAACTGAGATTTCATTTATTTTTTTAAAATTTGAGCATCACATGTGGCCGGCGGCTCCTGTAGGGACAGCTCAGGCTAGACAGGAAACACAGGGCATCTGGGCCCCAGGAGCTGAGCGTGGCTGCGAGTCCTGGGAGAGGGCACCCTGCTGAGCATCCCTGCCATCGGACTGAGAGCATCCCCGTCCAGAACGTCATACAACGGGCGTGGGAAGCAGCCCCTTATCTCCGTCATTAGAACTCAACGCTGCAAACACCCGGCTCCTCGGGCCAGGACTAGGGTGCCGAGCCCCGAGAAGCCGCTGACGTTGGCGGAAGTCACTCCTGAGTCACCATCACGCTGTCCAGGGGCGTCCGGGAGCTGTGTTGGTGAAGCAGGGGGGGGTGTGGTCCCCAATCAAAGGGGATTTGGGGATGCATCCCTGCTGGGGATGGCCTCCGAGCAAACCCTTGGGGATAGGAAGGCGGTGCCCAGTCCAGCACAGTTCCCCTGCTCGGGCCCTCGCGGGAGCGCCAGGAACGGCAGCACCTCCCTGGCGTGGGAGTGCGTCCAGCTCTCGCCATGACAGAGCTGCCCGCACCGGAAGGAGAGGTTCTCAGAGGAGATTTCTTCCCGGAAGTTTTCTGCGAAGATGTGAGCTGGAGCCTTGCCCACGGGACAGCCGCTCGGAGCTGCGTGTCCGCAGAGCCAGGCTCCCTGCACCGCGTGGTGCCAGGCTCGGCGCTTCCCGGGTCCCAGGCTGGCTTCCGCTCGGAGGTGCTGCTGGCCCGGGGCCCAGGGGAGATGCATTCCAGGTTTCCTTTGGCCAAAGATCTCACGTGCTTAATAACAAATGCCGAGAGAGAAAAGGTTAGCGTTTCTATCGCCAAAAGCATACCTCTCTGGTGGAGTAAAAATGGTGATTTCTCCATAGCTAATGGGGTAATAGCCATTGTTTTAAAGTTAAAGTACTTATTACTAAAGAGTGGTGGTGGGGTTTGCGTGTTTCCATTTTTATGATTGCTTCCTATTACACAAAGTGTGTTATTTTTGTGCTAAATAATCAACAGAATACAAGGCAACGGCCATTTTCCAATTTCAAGAGAGCCGCACAGATGAATTTGAAAAAATACTATCATTTGATTTTCCCATGAGATGACTTAGAACCTCGGGGACGATGGCTCTCACCCAGGCTCTGCTTGAGGCACCTGGCTTCCCACGGCTGCGGTCCCGCCACGCAGGCTCCTGGCTCCTGGGCCCTGCTCTCACGGAGCTCAGCCCGCCCTGGGCTCGGCAGCGGCAGGACTTGCTTCTTTGTAAATGTGCTCACACCAGGCCTGAGGAGCGGTGGCAGTTGGGTGGGGCGCTGACCCGCCTCGCTGCGCGGTCAGAACGGGAAGTGGCCCTCGGCCTGCAGAGCCCGCGGCCTGACCTCGCTGGGCCTCCTGGGGACAGCCCTGCACCCCACAGCTCCTCCTGGGTGGCCACCGAGGCTCTTCCCTTCAGCAGCAGGACATGGAACAGAGGTGCCGGGGGCCGGGTCCTCGTCACCGCCCGCCCCTCAGACGCTGGGCTCTGTTCATTAGAGAATCCTCGCCACTGAACGTGGAGGCTGCAGTGCTGGTGTTTGCTGCCTGTCGGCTGCGGCGAGGAGCTGCGATGTGGCATATTGATTTCTTGTTGTGAAGTGAGCTGTTCAAGCTCCATTTAAGGTTTTCATCTTGCATGTAGCCCTGAGCACATCAGAGCACCATAAATTAGTTAAATTGCACATTTATCACAAATGTTATTTTAAGATACTGTGCAAAGGTGATGGCTGTGAGACGTACAAGGGACTGTGGCAAGCCGGGCGGGCGGGCGAGGTCGGTCCCCTGCACACCTGTGATTAAACGCCCTCACCGGCACGGCCCTCCCCTGCCCGGACGCAGGTAAAGACAGACTTGATGACAGTCCTCCACACTCACGCCCTCGGTGAGCCTCCCTGCGGGGCCGGCCGCCTCTGCCTGGCCGGGAGCAGCTGGCTGCGTCCTGCTTTGCTGCGGGAGCAGCAGGCGCCGGCTCGGGGAGAGGCTGTTCCAGGCGCTGGCCCACCCTCAGCCAGGACAGTGTCCTGTGACCCTGAACTAAGTGGCCTTGCATTTCCAGGTGGGCTGAGGCCCGGCCGCCCCCTCCCTGTGATGTGTGGTTTGGGGGGCTGTCACTGCCCAGTGAGGTGTGCACCCCGGCCAGGGCCCTCCGCTGCCCAGGCACCGCTTCCCCTTGGGGTGAGGTGAATTTCAGGACCGTGAGTACAAGCAGTCCCCTCCTGGCTCTGAGCCTGGATGCCGAGGGAGCGACCGCGTGCCACCTACCTGGACTAGACATGCTCACTTCCAAACCCGAATGAGAGTCCCAGGGGCGGGGGTGGGGCCTGAGGGGGAGATGGGCAGATGTCAGGTTCTTCTCCCAAACTCTCCAGGGCCCCACCAGCAGCACAAGCCCACCTCCCGCCAAGCGCACGGGCCGGTGGTGACGGAAGTGTTGTCAGTTTAATCTGTTAGCGGCAGGACTTTGGATTCTAATAAACCCATGCTATATTTAACTACAAAAAACTCAGAGTAGAAACCTGGGCTCCGGGTGAGAGGGTGTGGAGGCACAGAAGGGAGCGTGTCTGTGCCCTGGGCCAGGTTCCCTGGAGAGGGCTCAGGGGTCACGGGGCACAGGACTGCTCCCAGGGACGGGCCACATGAGAGGGGACCCCAGGGAAGCCCTCGCGGCCCCGACCTCGGCACAGCCCACGTGGGCGTCTGCATCACAGGCATGAGCGCAGCCAGCCTGGAACCCCTTTGCCAAAATCCCGTTCTGAACGGGCGAGTTCCTCTCGAAAACCAGGCGAGAGCTGACTGCCGACGAGACCGGCACAGACAGGGATCTGGGACGCATCGTGACAAAAGGGGTGGGAAGAATGGAAGGATGTGGGCGTGTTGCCAAACATCTCTGAAAGGGCTTAATTTCCATCTTTAATAGGAGTATCTGTTTCAGGTGAGGCGTTCCTGCGTCATGTGGCGGGCTGCGTCGCTCATTGGTATAATCCTTGGGTGGGAGCAACGGTTCCTCGAACTGCAAGGGTGGTTTGCACACGTAATGAAGGTATTTCACAACTTGATGGGATATGCCGCGTCTTGTTGGCACGATTTGCCAGGACTCATAGGAGCTGGTGACGATCATATAAATGCTCTCCCCCCACACCCCCATGTGGGTGCCGCCCCCACCCCGGGCCATCCTGTGCCTCGTCACCCCTGGGAGCTTCTGTGCTGGGGAGGGAGCCCTGGGCCCGACCCCACCTGTCCCTCCATTGTCCGCTGCTCCGTGGGAATCATGTCAACAGGCAGAAGCCGGCGTGCGTGGAGGCTTCCAGACCTCACTTCCCATCTGCCCGGCAGGGCGCAGGGCTCAGGGCGCAGGGCTCAGGGCTCAGGGCCCCGACTCCTCACACCCAGCGGGGAGACCGGACCCCACCCCACGCCAGCCCCCAGGTGGGGCCCTGCGCTCTACCACCCCATCTGCAGCATCCCTTGCCCAGAAAGAAACCAACCACATGCAAATGTCTGCCTTCCTCTCAAATGTGCAGGCCACACCGCCTCGGAGAGCGTGTTCCTGCTCTCCCAGCGCCCGAGTTCATGGAAACTCCCCTGATTTACGGCAGCTCCGCCTGCCAGCACCTGGCAGACCCCGAAGCCACCTCAGCCATAAACAGACCGCGCGCAATTCCATTTTAATGCGCTCGTTAGTCGGAGCACATTTCAGACATAATTGTGAACGCGACACAAAATTATAGCAAAAAGACGATTTTAATGCTGCCGTAGAAAAAGGGTTACGTGAAGAGTCACAGAATGGTGGTGCATCGTCAACAAGGAAACGGGCACACAGTGTGGGAAGTGGCTGTGCTGTGTACATGCCGAGGTTTTATACATGGGTTTTCACGGGGTGTCAGCTGTCAGTTACTGCTGCAAATTAACTGCCAAAACCGAGGAAGAACGGGATCGCTGGGAGAGCGGTAACCACGGGTTACCTTTCATGAGCCTAAAGATAAAGCTGCAGTGTGGGATCTGGGGAGAATAATTAGGAGAAGAAAACAGAAAGTTACCGTTTGAAACAAAAAGGCATCCGGCCACTGGCCTGGCGGCGGAGGGCTGATAAGTAGTGGGGAGGGCGGCCCTGGGGCCGCAGCAAAGTATTACAGTACAAACATTTTAAAGGCTTTATCAACGTTTAGGAAATACAGTACAAGTCTCTCTCTCTCTCTCTCTCTCTCTCTCTCTCTCTCTCTGTTTTCTTTTTTCCTTTTCAAATAGACTTAACCCTTTGAGCACTGAGTTTATTGTGAGCATTCTTTGATTTCTAATAAATACCTTTAAAAAACGATGTGCAAAATAGTTACGATGCTGCCTGCTGTGGACGTAGCACTGGCCTCGCTTATTCAGACTGCTCAGAACAAATGATGACGTGGTGCTAATAAATATGTATAATTTAAACAGGAACCTCTATCAATATAGTTGTACTGTATAGCAAAACAAACAATCATACTTTGCTTTCAGATAATGTTTCTGTATACTTTATAAATGCTATCTGTGGTATCTTCTGTATAATTTACAATGTTTGCATGTAAAAAACAAAACCCAGAGACCTTAAAAAAGGAAACAGAAATATACACTATACACAGGCACGGCTTATGCCCAGAGCATAGCGGGTACATAAAACACTGTTGCTATAAATGCAGGAAAAAAGGTCAATTAACCACAATCACATTCTTCATAAGAGAGTCTGAAATCTATACAATATATACATTTATGTTTCAATGTGAAAATAATATTCTTTTAAATTTCAAGGCGTGTTATACCCCTGCAGATCTGCATAAATGGAGGTTCATATTATTAATTTTAACGAAGCTGGTAAGGAGTTTACAAAACAGAGCTTCATACATTATTATCATTTTATTTTATTTTTTTTAACCAAACGAATGCAAAAGTGCTTCAAAGTACTCAGAGGACTGAAGATGAAAGGGTGAGGAACGGGCGCACGCACTCCGGTTGCATGGAGGGGTGCGGGCTTCGGTATAAATGCTTCATTAAATGGTCTGTTACGCATGCAGCTTGGAGCATCGGTGCTCACGACTAAATCCCATTTACACAGAGTTCCAAACACTTAGCACTGCGCGTCGGCCTTCCTGGTTACCAGTAACAACCGCGGATTACGCACCTCTATCAACACTGTACAGTCGTACAAAACCGCCCGCCAGAGCGCGCTGCCGGGGGGACGAGAACCTGTGTGCGGCGGGATGGAGCGGCCCGGTGCGGGCGCCGCCTCCCCAGAGCAGACCACAGTCGTCGCGGCCGGAAGCCACTGCTACTGCTTCTCCAGCTCGGACACGTACAGCAGGTGGTCCTCCGGGGACTTCCCGTGGGTTTTGCTGAGGTGCAGCTTGACGGCGTGCTTGCTCGCGAAGGTCCGGTTGCACAGTTTGCACTGGTAGGAGGTGCCCAGGTCCTCCTCGGAGGAGGCGGCCAGCAGCTTCTCGGACGGCGACTTGGTTTGTGCTATCTGACTGTTGAGCTGCTCGGTGGACAGTTTGGACAAGTCCCGGAGCCGGAAGCCCAGGTGCGACTCCAGGTGGCTGATGTAGGTGGAGGGAGTCCTGATTTGTGACGCGCAGTCATTACAAAAGAACACGGGGTGGCCCGTGTCCAGGTTTTTGAGGAACTTGGTCCCGCCTGTCCTTCGGAGCTGGTACTTCACGTTGGCCAGCCAGTGGCTGATGGTGGTCATGGAGAGCCCCGTGAACCTGGAGATGTGCATGCGCTCCTGGGGGCTCAGGTCCGACATGATGAACTTGCCCTCCGAGGTCTGCCGCAGGCTGGCAGCGAACTGGGCCTGCAGGATGAGCAGGTGCTGCGGGTTCCAGTTGGACTGGCGGCCCTTCCTCTTCTGCGCCGGCGTCGCCTCCTCGGCCTCCTCCAGGGTGGCCCCGTCGACATCGGACTTCTCGGAGACGCTGGAGGGGGTGGAGGCCTTGGACGTGTGGCTCTCCGTCAGGTTCTTCAGCATGTCGGAGATGTCCGACAGGGCGTTCTCGCGCAGCGGCGAGCTCGCCATGAAGGACACCACGGCGGCCGTCTTCGCCGTCGCCGCGGTGGACGAGGAGGTGGCCGGGGACGTGGACGTGGGGGACAGGAGCACCGAACCCAGCGAGCAGCCCTTGTCACTCTTCCCTTTCGTCAGGTCGATGGGCTGGTCATGGCTGGCGTGGTAGAAATAGCGGTCCAGGGGGTCCGCCTTCTTGGCCGGCAGGGGCGGGGGCGTGGCCACGGCCGCCTTCTCGGCCAGACTGTTGCTCATCTTGAAGAGCATGCTCATGGGGTCCAGGGCCGGCAGGGAGGGCTTGGCGGCCTTGCCCAGGTGGATGTTCATGACGGACTGCAGGGCGCTCAGGGGGTTCACGAACGGCTGCTCGGGCGGGTGGTCGGTGATGATGGCGGTGCTGCTCAGGCTGCCGGCCGCGGGCTTGCCCGGCTCCTGGCTGTTCTCCACAGGCTCCGCCGGGGGGCTCGCCTCCTTGCCGCCTTCGCGCGGGGGACTGGGGCTGTGCTCCTGGCTGCGGAAGCCGCCTTCGCCAGAGGCCTCCATCTTGACGGGTTCGCTGGCGTCGCTGCCGCAGGGGGATGGGGTGGCCCGCTTGGGTGGAGAGAGCTTGCCCTCCGGCTCCTTCATCTTCTCCTCGACCTTGGCCACTTTCTCAGTGACCTTTTTCACCAGCTCCTCCATGGCGTGGAAGTTGGTCTTGGGCATGGGCGAGGTCTGGCTGCTGGGTGGGGAGACCAGGGTCTGGCTCTTGGCGGGGGACAGGATCTCGCTGTTGCCAAACATGGGCTTCAGGGGCGCGCTCTTCCCCGATGAGCCCAAGGACAGCTTCATCATGTTGGGGAGCTGGTAGGCGGCGTGGATGCTGGGGTAGCCGCCCCAGCTGGGGGTGCCGTTCTGGGCCTTGTTGATGGCGGACGTCACGGTGTTCTCGAGGGACTTGAGGATGTCCAACCCCCCCTTGGGACTCTCCTCCAGGTCGTTCTCCGTCAAATAGTGGTACTTGGAGGAGATGTCATACTTCTCCTCCTCTTCGCAGGGCTTCTCCTTGTCCTTCGGTTTCTCGTCGGGGACGGCTTTCTCCTTGTCCACTTCCTTCTTGACCTCTACGGTCAGTTTGGGGGACACGCTGGCCGGTGTGTGGGAGGGGGACGTGAAGGTGGTGGCCGCCAGGGGCACGGACTGCACCTTCTCGTCCAGCAGGGTGGTGATGGTGGGCGTGACGGGCGTCTCCATGATGGGCTTCCCCTTCTTCATGGCTGAGTTCGTGACCTTGATGAAGTGGCCGGTGACCATCATGTGGGCGGTGAGCTCCTGCAGGGAGTCGTGGGAGCTGCCGCACTCCATGCACTTGAGGATCTGGGACTTGCGGGCCTCAAAGTGCCAGGCGTAGCTGGCCCCGTTCTGGTGGCCGTAGCGGTTGTTGGGTGTGATGTAGGGGTTGGCGTTCTTCTGCAGCACGTCGTTCGTGTCGGCCAGCGCGGCCTTGGGGGTCCCGCCCGTGGAGTCCGGGGAGCTGGGCAGCTCCAGCTCCGCGGGCACCTTCTTCCGAGCGGCGGGGATGATTTTGGCCGCAACGGGTGTGACAGGCTCCTTCAGAGGCACTTTTTGGTAGTGTTTCGTTTTGATCATGTGGACGCTCAGGTCCTGCAGGGACTCGAACGAGTGGCCGCAGTACATGCACTTGAGCACCTTCTGGGCGTCCTCCTTCCCCTCCATCTCCAGCAGCGAGCGCTTGCGCGGCTTGGACCAGCGCTTGGGGTTGTTGTTGTCCGCCTCGTGGTTGTCGTCGCGGTAGTGGCCCGTCTCATTCATGTGCACCGTCAGCTCCACCAGCGTGTCATAGGCGGCGCTGCAGTCCCTGCAGCGGAACTTGCTGGCACCCGTGAAGATGGAGCCGTAGAGCTTGCTGCTCTGCCGGTACAGCTGCACGGTGCTGAAGAGGCTGGGCTCGGGCAGCGCGCGGCTCGGTGACACCTGCTGCAGCGTCTTGGCCATGGCGCTCTGGTGCCAGTCGAAGCTGCCGCTGCCACAGCTGCTGCTACTGCTGCTGCTGCTGCTGCTGCTGCTGCCCGGGTTCTTCTCCGAGGCCGGCTGGTGCAGGTTGAGGCTGAGGGTGGACCAGTAGGAGTTGGACAGGAAGTTGTTGTACACGGCCTTCATCTGCTCCAGGCTGTCTGACACGGAGGTCTCCTCCAGCGCCGCCGCCCCCTCCTTGGTCTCCTCCTCGTTCTTGATGGAGCCGCTTTCAAAGTCGGCCATGCGGTCGCTGGCCTCGCTGATGTGGGACTCGCTGTCCATGTCGTGGCTGGAGAACTCGGCGGCCGGCGAGTTCTGGTAGCTGGCGCAGGGCTTGCTGAGCTCCTTCTCGGGGCACGCGTACTTGGCCGAGGGCTCCCCATCTGCCGGGCTCCCTTCGGGGTCCAGCTCTTCCTCCACCAGGGCGGCAGCCTTGAGCTCGTCGGAAACATAGGCTGCGCGGTGACAGGTGGGAAGGTGGGCAGGTGCGACAGAGAGAGGAGAGACCGGGAGGAGAAGAGAAAGAGAAGAAAGCGTTAGTGGGTGTTGGTCTTACCTGGAATATTTTCTCAGCTCCTGGGAAAACGCCGCAAAGCCGGTGGGCACATTTATTTGTAAAATTAAATAGTTACAATGTGGTGTTTCTTTGGAGTACAAAAAATATCTGCTCTTCAAACATAATTTGCCACCTTATTCTTCTCAAGGGGCAACAGCTTGAAATTAAAACTAAATTTGAAATTAATGAAGCACGTTCTGGAGGTGGCATTCATTCCTAAAGTAATAAATTACTTGTATCAACCTCAGAGACAGCAGTTCCTGTCTGTCAATTAATATGTCTTATGCTTCTCCTACCCCTAATGCATTTCTTAACAGACAGATTCACCATTTAAATTAAGCAAGCATTTTTTACTCATTACATTTTTGAGGCTCAATCTTTAATAAATATAAAGGACAAAAACATCAATGAAATTTTTACGAAGTAAATTACCAATTGAAGTAAATTAAAGATGAGATTTTGTGGCATTTTCCCCTCTTATCCTCTGGAAAAGCGGGTCTTCTGGAAGCTTAGCGTGTGTGTCCTACCAAGAGACGGGCACTGGTGTGCTCCTGACGGGAGGGAAGACAGACCGCGGCCCCGCCCGGGCCCTGCCCCCGTCCACACGGCCGTCCTGCCGCCTGCACACACACCGGTGCAGGTGAGGTCAGAGCACGCTCGGGCCATTGGTATGCAGCGCTCACTCCTGCTGTGTCAATATATACAAGACCTTCCTGTGGACCTTACAAATGTCAAAGTGTTTGCTCTTTAGACTACTTTGTCAATATTTACTCAGCACCAGCCTCCCGGGCATCCCGGGACCCTGCCTCTCTGGAATCCAGAGGCTCGTGTGTAAACCCGCATGCAGGTCCCAAGCCAGTGGTGGGGGGAGGAGAGGGGGTGCCATGGCTTCAGAGGCACACGCCCAGGGGTGCGAGGCCCAGAGAACACAATGACCTTTTTCATTCTCTTGAACTCGGTGACTTGGGGTGCTCCTTAGTGGAGCCCGCTGGGCCCTGAACTCTGAGTGGGGCTGCTGAGGACAGGACACTGCCGACGTCACTCGTCCACTGGGTCCCCAGGACGCGGAGCCCTGTGGCGAGTCCCAATCTGAAGCCAGAGGAGAGGGGGCCACCACGGCCTGCCCCCCACCCGTGCGCAGTCGGCCAGCGGGAAAGTGCGTGGGAGGCCACAGTGCCAGCCGCATGGCCGACTGAAAACAGAAACAGACTCTTGGGAAGAAAGAGCAGCTTCACGCATGGGCTTCACGGCCACGCGACAGAGGTGCCCTCAGTGGGTTTCATGCCAGAAACGGTGCAGGACTCAGACCAGAGAGGACCCGCAGACGTGCCCACGGGCTTCCAGCGGGCCCGCCCTCCTGCTTCTTCCCAGGCCCCTGTCTGACACCTTGTTTTCTGCGCTGAGAAGCGGTGACGTCCCCATGGGGGGCAGGGGGGCTGTGTCCTGGGTACCCGTGGTGGGACCAGCCCTAGGGGCAGGGACACTGCTCCTGGCACATAAGGGAGCGAGTCCTGTGCTCGAGCAGCGAGCAGCGGCATCCTTCTGAGGGACAGAGGGCGGGACCTGCTCCGGCCCTGGGAGGTGCGACATGCTGGGTGGGGGGCCCTAAGTGTGAGGCCGTGCACAAGTTAAAGGCTGACAATGGGCAGGGTCCACGGGGGGCCTGGCCACTGGGCTGGCCACGCTGATGCAGGGGACGCGTGTCCTGGAAAAAGGACAGAAAGGGAAACTGCAGGGGTTCGCCCTGTCCCCCCATTTCCTCAGCTCACAGCACAGCGTGGAGGCCTGGCTCACAAACCCCCATGGCCAGCATTCAGGGTAGGGCAGCCAGGAGGGGCTCCCCTCGGTCCTGGCAGACAGGACGCAGGGCAGACGGGTCAGAGCACCTGCCTCCGGGAGCCCGGCCATGCGCATGGGGATGGATCTCGGCACTCATCTCCCAGAGCCACCCAGGAACCAGCCCTGGGCGCGCTGCTCCCACTGCAGCCCCGGGAACTCAGTGTGGGAGAGGCAGGAATCCGACTCGGCCCCGAAGCCCAAAGAAGCAGGGCCACAGGACAGGGAAGAGCCCACTGTGCCGTGAAGGCCACCAGTGAAGGGGAACCTAGTGGCTCCCCGGTCCACCTCCCACCCTGGAGCGCGTGGCCCCCAGAAGCCTCCGTGCAGGCACCGCCTCCCCACTGCTGGCCTGGGGCCCTCGATGGCCCCACTGACGGATGAGCGATGCCTGCGTGAATGAACGGACCACAAATGCCCACCACAGACAACATCTCCAACCTCCTCAACATCTGCCCCTACACCGAGGTGATGGAGACTCCAACCGTCCCAGAGCAGAGCAGGCAGGCTGGTCTGACCGAAGTCCTTCCTGGGTCAATTCTGAGTGGTGGGCGTGTCAGCAGGGCTACTGCATACGGGCCTCTGGGCTGGCAGGACACAGAACCCACCGGAGGGGTCTCCTTGCAGGGCAGCAGCCTGGGCCCTCCCCAGCCCCTCTGCACAAAGGCAGGGTCAGCACTGCTTTCTCCTGAGCAAATGGCAGTGGCCGGGGCAGTTCTGCAAAAAGGGGGGCCTCACGGCAGCCACCCCAGCAGCACAGGCATGCAGGGAACCACAGGAGCGAACCAGGTCGGTTTCATTCCCCCCGGGGTTCCAAGGCATGAGTTTCCCTCCCGGATGAGGCCTGGCAGAGTGGGCCACCCTTCCCCAGTCACCCCTGTCTCTCCTCAGTGAACAGTCAGGCCCTGACCAGTAAGACGGTAACCCGTCCCCGGGGTCCCTGGCGCTCAAGGCCAAGGGCACAGGCTAGATGAACTGGGGGCTCGGCACACGCAGAATTCAACAGTCCTGGGTGGAGACACATGTTCATGAGAAAGAAAACCCTCAGAGTTACAGAGGCTTCCTCCATGACAGCCCGAGACCCCTGGGACATCAAGAGATAAGCAGCCAACAGGCGGTTCCGCCTGACGCTGACGCGTGCGTGCTGAGCCTGTCACCGGAGCTGCACCTGACCCGCTCGGTGGCCCAGGGTGGACACGCCTCCCTCCTGCAGCCACGGGCACTGGAACTGTGACCCCTAAAGGAAACAGTGCCAAGCCCCCGCTGGGACCCCAGGAGGAGTCAGTGGCAGTGGAAAGGGGATTTGACTGAACTCCAGGGGGAATCACGCAGGAGGCGCTGTCCTGGACACACAGCGGCCTCCACGTCAGGGGACGCCCCATCCCAGTGGGTTCCACGTGCCTGCCCTCCAGGCCCGAGTCCCTCCCGTGGCTCCCAGGGCTCCCCTGTCCGAGACCTGGCAGGGGATGAGGGGCTTGCCCGGCGTGAAGAGCCCTCGGGAACCTTACCGGCACTAACTCACTCATCGCTGGTGGAAGGGAAGGGCACATTGACAGGAATATCCACGCAGCTGGGCCGGTGGAGGTGCCGCAGCGCACAGCGTGCCTCAGGGCGGAGGCAGCGGAGCTGAGGGCACCCCATAGGTCTGCACTCTCCAGCCACTGGGACTGGGGGGACATGGGAAAGGGGACACAGGGAACTGCTGGGTGAGAGGCCCCATGACACAGGCCTGGGCCTCCTCCCTCGGGCAGCCTTGAGCTGTGGGCGGTGGGAAGGAGGAGGTCAGGGAGGAGAAGTGGTGGGTAATGAGAGCAACAACCAACCGAGGCGGAGGAACGCCCCCTGACCCAGTGCAGGCACCCAGGCCTCAGCAGGACTTCCGGGGGGAGGCAGCCGAGGACCAGGCCTGGCCCCACGCACCGCCCACCCATAGCCCACCACAGCCCACTCACTGCCCACCCATAGCCCACCCACTGGGCTCACCCACCGGGCCCACAGCCCACCCACTGGGCCCACCCACCGGGCCCACAGCCCACCCACCGCCCACCCACCGCCACTCACTGGGCCCACTCACAGCCCACTCACCGGGCCCATCCACTGGCCCACAGCCCACTCACTGGCCCACCTGGCTGAGTTCCTGGGGGAGGGCGTGTTCCAGTGGGGGAGGCGCCTCAGACCCCTGACCCCTCTGGCTGCCCTGGTTCCCACAGCCCAGTCCCTGCCGGGCCACCTTCTCCAGGGGAGCGCTGCCCCGTGCCAGGTCAGCCCCGGTCTTGAGCCACCGCCTTCCTCTCTATGGGAGAAAGCCGACCTCTCACCCTGCTCTAATCACACCTGGGAATCCAACCGCAAGGGTCCATTTCACACAAAGGGCTGCCCGCGGTGCCTCTGGGTGCGTTCACAGGGCTCCCTCTGTGCACGGCGGGAGCCCCTCTGACAGTCACCCAGGTGCTGCGAGAGCCCACCCCAGGGGCCGCTGGGAGCCCTGGAGGGTGCGGGGGCAGTGCCGCAGGCGGGTGTTCGGTCTGGGCCAGTGATGACACAAGCGCTCTCTGGCAGCTCCCAGCTGCCCGATGCTCAGGGCCCCCGAAGGTGACAGCCAGGATGGGGTACGTCCCGCTGGCTGCCGCGGGGCGGGGCTTCGAGGAGCAGCACTGAGGAGAAACGTCCTTCTGGTGCCAAGAGAGCGAGGAGATGGCAGAGGGGATGGTGGGTGGAGGAGCTTAGCCAAGGTGATGGCAACACCATGGTGAGTGGACCGAGTTGTGGGCCCGTTAGGACACTGGGAAGGGAGCAGAGAACGTCCCCGTCCGCAGAGCACGGGTCCTGCCTCCACCGCCTGGGGACTGGGGTCACAGAACCTCGCTCGAGCTGTCTGAGTGATGCGGGCACAGCCTCTAGGGGCAAAGAAAGAGCGGCGTTCTTGCGTGTCCCGGGAGACAGGGGCCTCTCGGGCAGCCCTGGGCACTGCAGCTTCCCTGGGACCAGGAGGAGCCCAAAGGGACAGCGGGCCGCAGGCTGGGCGCACGAGGTGTGGTTCTGGGGTGCGGACTTCTCCCAAGGCTGCAGCACTGGAGCCGTCTCTTCCCCCCCCCCCCCCCCCCAGTGAGGTGGGAGTGTTAATTCTGAGCGCGTTGATGTGATGTGATGTGTGAGGTGCCGGCCCGGCCCGTTGGTGGCACCTGCTAATGAAGCTGGGAGGTTCTCACCAAGGTAAAGCGTGGCATCGCTGATGGGTGGGTGACCGGCGGGTTTAGGCTGTAACAGGCCTCTGCCGACCCTAGGAGGCAGTGACAGCGAGACCCAGGACCCCTCCCAGGCGTTGGAACCCCAGCCTGTTCCGAAGGCACGGACGCGGCATCCAGGCAGGGCCCCTTCCTGCAGATGCTGAGGAGAGCAAGGCCTGGGGCCCCAGGAGCCATGACTGGAGCCCCCACCCCCGGGTTAGGCAAGAGCCTCATCCCATCACTCCAGCAGCCCTCAGACCAGCCCCGCCCTCGCCCCAGGACCTCCCATAAGGCAGATGGCGCAGAGAGGAAGTCAGGGCGATAGAGCCCCTGGACAGCTCCAAATGCACACGTTTCCGGGAATCGGCTCAGCTGCAGTGGGGCACCAACCCCACCCCAGAGAAATAAGTACCACGGACACAGTCACACTGACAGCCACCGGCTTAGACAGAACTTCCCAATAGAGAGTGAATACCCACTCCGTGCAGGCACATCTGAGCCACCTTTGTTCTTGGCTTCAAGCGAATATGAGCCACGGGGGGAGCCAAACCCCCAGTGCAAGTCCCTCGCCGCCAGAACCGCCGGGCAGAACCGCCATCCAGCCCAGCCCGGTGGTGGTAAGAGGCTGACAATCAGTCTGCCTGCTAACCCGGGACCGTCTATCGGGCAAAGCTAAGTCCCGGCAAGAGAGGTGAAGGGGGTAAAGCCCCTGTGGGGACGGCAGGTGCCCACGTTGCCTGCCCACCTGGAGTAGAGTCTAAGTCTGCACCCTTCCCTATGCCCTTTGCATCTGTTAGTTCACAAAACCCAGGAGGCAGACCCAATCGATCACGGGTCTCAGGACGGAGAGAATAACTTCCTCCCGGCGGCAGATTCTCTCATCGTGTGGACTCCAGACAACAGCAAAAGCAGCTGGTAACTTCCTGAAGCGGCGGTGTGCTTAGAATCCCACACCACCTGTGCGCAGAGGTCAGCGTTCTAGTGCCTGAACAAGGTGTGCCTGAGACACCGTCGGCTCTGGGCCTGGGAGCTCCTGAGGGAGGAGAGGGACCCCCACCAGGGAGCCTGGAGTCCCCAGTAAGGCAGGTGTGGGACCCAGCGGACCCCTATCTGTCCACACAGTGACCTCACAACCTGGGGGACCACAGCTGAGAACAGGGCGATGGGTTGGGGGAGGTGGGACAGCCTTTACGACGGGCCTGTTCCGCGTGGGCTGTATCTGTGCCAGCCCAGTGCTCATGAGGCCTTTCCGCTGCTCCCCCAGCGCCCCAGCGCTGTGTTTAGGGAGCAGTGATAGATGGTTTTCATGAAAGAGGAGTCAATTCACATGGAAGAGGGGCAACTGCTTCACCAAACCCATCTACCCTTCCATCCACCCACCATCCAACATCCACCCACCCACCAAACGACCCCCACCCCCTAGCAAACAACCATCCCTTCCTTCATCTATCCACCCATCCACCCATCCACACATCCACCCATCTATCCGCCACCCACCCACCATCCAACATCCACCCCCCACCAAACCACCCCCACCCCCCAGCAAACAACCCATCCCTTCCTTCATCCATCCACCCATCCACCCACCCATCCATCCACCAAACCACCCCACCCCCAGCAAACAACCCATCCCTTTATTCATCCATCCACCCATCCACCCATCCACCCATCCACGCATCTATCCACCATCCAACATCTACCCACCCACCAAACCACCCCACCCCCCAGCAAACAACCCATCCCTTCATCCATCCACCCATTCACCCATCCACACATCCATCCATCCATCCATCCAACCATCCACCCACCCATCCAACCAACCATCCACCCATCCATCCATCCACCTACCCATAGATCCACCCACCCAATGACCCACCCCTTCATCTACATGCATATGATACTAAATACATACTCTCCATGCTTTCAGGTGAGGAAGAGGTTACCAAAGTGAACAGCAGAGTCACAGTCAAAGGGCCTTGGTTAAGGAGCTCAGAGAGCATTGGAGGGTCACGCCCACACCATCCTCAGCTTGACGTTCCAGGGCAGCATCACCCAGCTCCATCTCACCTTCCCCGCCCGTCTCACTGCCCACACCACCACACGTGCCTCTTTCCCGGGAAGGGTTCTTTGGTCTCGTCGTGGCTTCTGCCGTTCCTTCCACATGGCGCCTGATGCTCCGTTTTCCCACATCGCTGCCCTGCCTGCCAGCACCTCCTCCTCCCGCCTCCTCTCCACGTCCTTTCTCACCTGTCTCTCTTTAATTTCAGCGACGAGACATGGATGGAAAGGCCTCTTTCGGTTCTAAATGCTAGAGAAACATGGGCATTATTGTCTGCATGTCTCTCCTGGCGTTTATCTCCCATGGTGTTTGCAATGGCTAACCGCATGCATGAACGGTCTCTCCATACACATCACAGGGGCTGGGACTGCACTCCTTGCCCCGCCCCCTCACGCGACCCGCATAAATAGCCGTAGTAACTCCTGGCCCAGGTCCCACAGTGGGTAGGCGCTGCTTAGGGTGAGTGCCACCAGACAAGTGTCACCTCAGGCAGAAGTCCCCCAGCTTCCTCCACTCTCTCCAGTTCAGGGCAGAGCAGCCTGCATGTCCTCCCACCTCACATCCGTCACCTCCTCCCACGCCACAGAGCAGAGGCAGGAGGCAGAGGGTCAGGGCGTGCACTCGGTGACTGCGGCTACATGTGGGAGAGCTGCCTGGGTGGGCGAGGACACTGCCCCCAGGGCCTGCACACACTGGGTGCCTGAAAAGCTCTTTGAATGGAATCAAACGTTCCCCAGTACAGAAGGCAGACGTCATGCTTGCTTTTTTTGGTTTGTTTTGATTCCCTGACCGAGAAGACAAGCAGCATCTCCTTGAGGAATCACTAAAAACCCAGATCGGGTGTCAACACACAGGAGCATCCTGTCCCCTGAAGCTGGGCCTCACTGGACGGCACCCCCATAGGGAGGGAGCTCTGGAACACCCCAGGGGAGGGCAGGCCAACATCATGCCCATTTAATGGACCGAGAGACTGAGGCTCAGGGCGTGGGGTGGGCGGGGGGAGTGGGAAGTACACGTGCAGAAGCAGCTTTCTACTCCCCAGGTCAAGAGGGGACGTGTCTTTCCATCTGAAAACAGACACGGAGGGCTGCTTTCCAGTCAGGGACCTGGGAGCTCCCGAGTCAGGTGCCGGCTCTGCGGGGGTGGGCACAGGCAGAGTCCCCACCTTGGGAAATCATGGCATTTCAAGAGGGGCCCAACGCTGCCCCGCGCTGCCCGTGCCTCCTGCACAAAGCCCCTGGAGGCCCCGCATGGCCCTTTTCCCCGCTGCCCCGCTGCCTCCGAGGGGACAGTCTGGGCCACCACGGGGAGGACAGCATGTCACAGGAGCAGAGACACTTGCCAAATGCCTTTCCCTTACAAGCACCCCCATCATGACCTGCGTTAATGAAGTTAATTGAATTTAAGATCAATAATGGTTAATTATTGCAATTTGACATTCAGAGACGAATGGCTCCAAGACAGAGCAGTGTGTGTGTGTGTGTGTGTGTGTGTGTGTGTGTGTGTATGTGCGCACGTGTGTGCAAGGTGCAGACTCTCCCTGCGAAGGTGAGCACCTCCCCTGAGCGGGATCCCACGGCCCCATCGATCCCGGGATCTGATCGACCTTCCTCTGAGGACTGCGGCTCCGCCAGACCCAGGAATGTTCTGCACACGGCTCTAACCCTGTCCCTCCCCCGCCCCCCCGCCCACCCCCCCGCCCCCCCGCCCCCCCGCCCATGCACATGGCTCTAACCCTGTCCCCCAACCCCCATGCACATGGCTCTAACCCTGTCCCCCTGCCCATGCACACGGCTCTAACCCTGTCCCCCTGCCCATGCACACGGCTCTAACCCTGTCCCCCTGCCCATGCACACGGCTCTAACCCTGTTCCCCCCCCCCTCGGACCTCCCCCCACCGCCACCCATGCCTGCTGAGCACCAGAAATCCCCAGAGAGGGATTGGAGGGGCTGCAGGGACAGGCAGCTCCCACCGAGGCAGAGCCTGTGGTCCCGACCCAGGTAACCTCACTGCACAGGGACAGTGCTCACGGACCAGGGCAGTTAGATATGGTCATAATCGAACACCAGTTTTCTTTCTTTTTTACATCAAAGACGGCCTCAATTTAACATAAAAAAAAAAAAAAGCCTAGCTGGGAAAGTAGGTTACAACTAGCTTCCTGTGGGATGGCCTCTGGGGGTGGGGCTCCGGGCGGCAGGGGGGCGGGTCCAGGCCTCCCTCCTGCTGACAGGACTACGGGGCCTGCCCAGGGGGCCCATCCCTGGCTCCTAGGGGAAGTTTACTTTCCCGGAGGGTTTCTCTGGAGAAAGTCACGTCCAGGAACTTCTGGACCGACACCCCTCCCCGCGCACGGAGCCCGTGGGGCACGCACTGGGGCGACTTCTCAGGACCGAGGGGCGTGGGAGGAGGGCTGCTGACTGGAGCACTGACAGCGGGTGCACGGGAGCGCCTGATGTGAGATTATGCAAAACCGCCGTGGCGCGCATCATCTCGTGTCAATCACTTGAAAGATCTCTGAGAGCATGTTTACGTTAAACACGGTTCGGGAGGAGCTCCTTGAGACTGTATCAGAGCAGTTTCCCTGCCATTAGCGAGTCTCTAAGGCGCTTTCCTCCTGGGCTGTGATGGGACGGTGGTAGCGGGCGCGGCGGGCCTGTGAGGGAGGCAAGAGTCCGGGGGCCACTCCTGCTGGAAAGACGCAGGCGACTGCGACATCAGGCCTGAGGGACGTGAGGGACCCAGTCCCGTGTTCCTCCGAGGGAGGACGGCAGGGCCCTCCCGAGTCCCAGAAGGCGGTGCCCCACGCAAAGCAGCCCTGCCTGTCCCCCACCTGGTGGCCGGCCCACGTGCCAGCGGCACCTTGTGTAACCAGGCACACGCAGGCGCACAGGCACAACTGTTGGGATTAAAATGAGACGGCCACAGCCAGCACATCACTGGGCCAGCGCCTCGTCCCGGTCTCGCCATACTGCGCACGATGCGGGCGGCGTGGAAGTAACCAGATGAGGGGCCTGGCACCGGGGTCCAGCTGAGCCGGACGTGCCCAGAGAGAGACTCCAGCGTCGTCACAGAGCAGGCACCACAGGGACGATGGCAAGGCCCACAGAGGGCCCCGTGGCGGCGACGCAGGGTCGGGACGGAAGGAGTCACCTGGACACTCAGGAGCCCTAGCCAGGCCGCCCGACGGCGCAGTGACACGACCGGCAGTGACAGTGGTGTGACCGCAGCGGGGAGGCCTGGGCTTCTTCTTATTCTTGTTTTCGGGGCGTTGTGGAGGTTTACTTGCTCCCTCGCCCGTCTCCTCACACCACCCACTTCTCACGTGAGGACACTGGGTCCCACTGAGTGCCCAGCTGGTCAAACAGAGCCAGGATGTGAACTCAGGTCTCCTGGCTCCTGAACCGCCTCCCTGCCCCCCCAACACCAGGGACATCAGTCACCGCAGCTGCCCGGGCTGCAAGCATGTGGTGACGCTGCTTACACTTCCAAAGACGGGGGAGTCTGTGAACCCACGTGCATGAACCCCAAAATCACCTTCATCTCAGAGAGCAAGTCTGCACTCGGAGATGGAGCCCAGGGCTGACTCCCAGGTTCTCAGGGTGACCTCGTGCCTGGGCTGCAGCCCAGGGTCCCCCGGACCCCAAACCAGGGCTGAGCCGCGACGTGTGCTCTGGGAAGCCAGCGTGAAAGACGCGGGACTCCCCACCATAGCCAGCCACGGGGTCGGGACACAGGCCCCACGGAGAGGGAGTGAACTCACAGCCTTCCAGGCGGGCCAGCGTTTGCCGTTATTTCAGAAATGTTGTTATATTTAAACCAAAATGGATTCTTTTTAAGAGATTCTAGAATCTGATGTTTATTGAGTCCAGCTGTCTCCTCCCCATTCCCAACCACATCCATTTCCCTAATGGATCTTTATGAGTGTGTATTTGCTTTTCCCCAAGACGCCACGCACGCTGTCACTTTTCTCATCAAAGCGTAGGATGGACACTAACACAGAGGCGCCACGTCCACCTGAAACTGTCCCTCTGGACCCCAAGTGAGGCCTGAAGTGAGGCCACAGGACAAGACAGAAACTCTGGGAGCTAAGGTTCTAGCCCAACAGGCCCCATGGGGCGGGTTCTGAGTGCCCACGGCTCATGGAGGGGTCAGGCCATCTGCATTCACACAAAGGGACACCCCCATGAGGCCGAATGCCCAACACAATGACCCTCAACATAAACCTGAATAAACAATTCCAAACAAACGTACCCCCAGTGAGCGTGCTCGGTAAGAGAACGCGTCGGCGGCAGGTCTGCTGCCTGACGTCTGATCCCTGCAAACATGCGGCCGTGCCGGGTGCCCAGAGCCGATGGGAAAAGTCGGGAGTATGTGAGCCGCGTAAACTGATCCATCGCCACAATGCCCGTCAGTGCCCGGGCTGCACCTCTCTCTCCAGGAGGCACGGGCCTGGCTGGACGGGGCACTCCGTCGACACAGCCAAGGTCACCAGCCTGCAGGAGGGCTCTGTCCACAGGCCACCTCCTTGTCCAGCCGTCACCATGGGGCTGCTCAGTGGACAGGACTGGCTCAGGCGTGAGGCTCAGGTGCTGGGCGCTGCTCACCCCGCCTGCCGGCTCTCCTCCTTCCCACCAGGCCCCGCAGGCCCCGCAGTGCAAAGACCCACTAGGGCAGATGGGTAAAACCCCACAGCCCCGACGGGTGTGGGCGCTGGCCCAGGGGTAACCCGGAGTGCTGGGACAACTGATGTGCCTGTGGCCCACGTCAGCAAAGCAAACAGGCCTCAGAAAGATGCCGGTGAAGGCAGGGTAGCCACCCTAATAATGACAGCTAACACTCGGCGAGTCCCTGGGGCCCGGCGCCCCGGCCTGCCACGTGCCCACGGGGATTCCCACAAGTCCCACGACATGCACACGTGCTGTGGGAATCGCACGGACAGGACTCAGAGGAACATGCTGACGGTGACAGGACCAGGGTCCTGTGACCGTGCAGAACCGGGACTGGGACACAGCTCCCGGACTGTCGACCTTCCTGGTGGAGCCGGGCCCCACAGGCATCCTCAGGTATTTACAGAAAGAACTGGCAAACTGGGACCCTAGCCCCCCAAAAAGGTAATCTCCAGTTTTTAAAATATCAAAACCTTCAAGTGTATAATTAAATTAATCATCATAAATTACTTTTTAGCGCCGAGAGTTGGATTTATAATATCGCTCTCAAACCTCTCTGTGAGATTTAAATATTTTATAGCATATGTGAGTCAGGAAATGTGTCTGAAGGGCTTACACATCGCTACAGAGCAGCAGACTTTGACAAAAACTGTAGCACAACTGTTTCTGAGGTAGTTTGTAAGAATTATTTATTTCCATACCAGTTAATTATGATGGGAGTCTTTGTTGAATGCACAAGCATTAAAAAAGTGCTGATATTTTATGCATCTTTAACTGGAGTGCGGCTCCCCGCAGCGCACTGGTGGCTCCGTGACATTTAGCATTCACTCACAGCAACTGTAATAAGGGGTTTGATTGCTTCCTTTGCAGACGCGGTAATTTAATAACTGTGATCAGTTGCATAAATTTACTATACAACCATCTTAAGTTAGCCACATTAAAATTAAGCAAAATTGTAATCTGTTGACAGATTATTGCTACTGAACAATTCTACTAAAAGCATTTCAGATCAGCTTGTAAAAAATACCGCCGTTTCTTCCTTCCCCACCCCACCTCCAGGCACCCCACCCACACGCCACCCCCAGGCCAGGAGACAACCTCATGGCGTTCTTCACTTCCTGCCACATCACCTGACCTGTGGCCTTCGCTACCCGAAACATGTTGTGTGGTGGATCCTGCTACCTTTTGGAGGGGGGTGGGGAAGGCAGCGGGCCACTTCCTTCTTCCTTTCTTCCCAGGGTTTCTCTACGGCACTCTGCACCCATGGCATTGGAAGGGCACCTCCCACATGGAGCTCTTGGGAATACAAGGACCGGGTCCCCAGCAAAGACAGAGCCCTGACCAGACCTTAGCGGGAGGGGAGGGGATGCCCGGCCTCCGGAGCCAGGTCTCGCGGCTGGCACCCCGAAGGAGGGAGGAGCGCAGAGGCCTCCTCCTTGCTCAGAGGCTGAAGGAGCCCTCCATGCGCCAGGGAGCAGGCAGCAGAAGCCCGGGCCATGGCAGGCTCGCCTGCGGCATTGGGATGAAGAGGAGGCCCTCCCCCCCCCCCCCCCCCCCGCTCCCCTCGGAAGCCAGGTGGGCCGATCCTGCTGGGGCCCGTGAGCTGACTCCAGAGCAGCGTGTAGCCGAGCAGCAAGCAGGAAGACGGTTTCTGATGCTTCCCAGCAAATATCTTTAACCATCTGTTTACACTTCCAAATACGCTTCCACATTTCCAATTTTATCAGTGTATAAAAAGAATATCTGTGTGTTTTTTTATCGTAAATATCTTGTGATGCTTCTTTACATAATTCAAGAGAAATTTAAAAAAAAAAATTTCACTCGAAAGCCAGCAGGAGCACAGACCTGTTTAAACTTCCCCTTACATAGAGGTTTGGGGGGCAGCCACTCAAGGGGGTCGAGGCTTTTTCGTAGGGCAGGGTCAAATGTCAAAGGTGACTGCCTGCCTGGCAGGAAAGAGGTGTGTCCTCCCTGAGCAAACAGCCGGAACACGGAGCACTGGTTCGGGGGCCCTGCATATGCAGCCTGTCACTTCAGATCAAGCCGGGGTGTCCCCCCGACAGGTGATGTGAGGGGCTGGGCTGCCAGCCTCCCGCGGAGCCGAGCCCACTGCTGCGCATGACAAATTGGAAGGGACTTCTCGACCAAATTTCCTGCCAAGAGACCTAACAGTCAAATGTCTGTCTTCTTCTCATCACCAGGGACTGACGCCACAGCCCTGACACGGTGTCTCCGTTACTTAAAGACGGAGTTAATGGAAAAGGATCCAGAAACGTGAGGCTGTGAAACTTCCATAGGCCAAGCCAAAGAAACTTCCAGCATTGGCTCCTTTGTCCTCGGAAGGCACGCGTGTGTGCACGTGCATGGGTGTGTGTGCATGTGTGCATGTGTGCGTGTGACAGACCATCACGTCCTCAGGCAGCAGGGAACGTGGTGTCTGCCACTGCCACCATTACCTGCATTTCCATGTAACCAATTGAGCTACCCTGGGCCAGGTTTGTTTGCTTCTAATTATAACTAATTATGTTTCTAAATATATTCTTTAGGGTTACCACGTGTATAAAAACGGAGGTAGGAAAGAAAGAAAATGCATCGGGATTATTAAAAGAAAGAGGAACATACTAATTAGCTAACTAGTATACTCATTTCAATGTTTAATAATATTTGTAACATCCCAGCATGCACTGCAGAATACAAATCACCCACAGCACCACCTGGGCGCCCCGGGACGGGGGTTGCTTCTCTCCGGAGCCTTGCAGCCCTGGCTTCCACATGTTCTTTGAGTGTTTCTTTGCATCCCACCCCATTTCACCCCCACAAATTTAAAAAAATAGCAAATTTTGTTTCCCACCAAAGCCTTTTCACCACCATGTCTACGAAGCACAACCCAATTCCATAACTTTTCCCCATCACGTGGAAGCTGCCTCCACCCATCTCTGTCCCGCAAGGCTGGGTGGACATGGGAGCAGGCGCCACCCTTCCCTCTGTCTCCTCCCTCTGCTCGGGACTCCCTCCCCTGTGCTCAGAAGGTTCCAGGCTTGTGTGGCCTGTGATAGCCCAGCTGTGATGGCGGAGAAGGTGGGAGCGATGCAGCGATGCACAGGGCAGAAAAGCGCAGGCATGGGGACCTGACCCCACCTGTAAGGGGAGCACCTCTCCCTCCACCTGAGCAGGACGCAGGGCCGGGTGGCACCCCATCGGGGCCCAACAATGAAAACCAGGTAATGGCCAGAACCCAGGGGGCCTGGCCGTCCCCGGGGCTTGCCTCCTTCCAAGTCCACTTCCGACCGTGGGTCAGCCCAAGACAAACAAAGCCCTAACAGAAATGTTACCGAGGAAATAATAGCCATTTCCAATGATAATACACAATTTTAGCCCCGACGCTTGGCTGATTTAGGTGTTCGGCCGACGCGTCAAGCAGCCTGCCTTCCACGGGCGGGCCTCTAATGGGTAACTGGCAGGCCTGGCAGCCTTATTTCTGCTTTAGATTTGGTTTGTCACTGGGTCTCCATTACCTGCCATTCATCTGTGATCTCTTTGGACAGGCCTGATCAAAAGATGTCATTTGACCTACTCCACTTGGCAGGAACTTGTATGACTCTCATAAAGGGGCCACCCCAGCTATAAATAAAATGACATTATTATTTTTCTGTCCCATCATGTAGGAGAGACAATTATGATAATGCAGTGTCTGTCATCAGGAGCCAGCAAATTGCTAGCTCTCACGCAACTGTTTAGCTTTCTTATTTGTTTTTTGTCTGTTTTCCTCCATTTCAAGTTGAAGATAAAGCGGAACTGAAATCCCTAATGCTCCGGCTCCCACTCCGAGTCTCGGGCCTCCTCCCGTGGCGCTGACACGCAGGTGTGGCCACAGCTTGTGCCTGTCAGTGTTGGGAGGTTGGCACACCAGGCACCTGGGATCAGGCCTGTCCTGCACTTATCGTTTCGAAAATAAGCTAAAGTCTGAAATTAGAACCGGGAGAGATTACTGCAGAGAGATCATCCTCGTGGCCAGGGTTTATGACCTTAACCAAGTCATAATAAGGGAAATGTATTGGCAAGTTCACCGGACAAGCAAAATGGAGACGGAGCCCACAGCCCGGCGGCCACTCTGGTCCAGCTGTCGGTCCCTTCTCCAGCGGGGACCAGCCATGTGGGCCCATTCCCAGGAGACTGGCCCGTATCCCTCTGGAAATGGAGGTTGGGGTGCTCAAGAGTGGCTTCCCCCTGGGGCGTGAGAGCTCCATGTGAAGACATAACTGACTCAGTGGTCATTCTCCAGTGGCCAGAGCCTGTGTGGACCAGAGGCAGCTATCCCCCTCAACCCCCCCATGTGCCAGGAACCTGCCCACTCAGCGGTCTCCACCCAATCTGTGCTCTTGCTTGGGAAGACTGACACACCGTCCGAGACGCCTGCTAGATTCTGGCTGTGGCCGCTCAGACTCACATCTTCCTAGAGCGAGGGAGGAAGCAGGAATCTCTCAAACAGGCACCAAGTCCAACACCTCGTTCCATGGAGGAGAAAATGAGGCCCAAACAAGGCGGAGGACGGCCCAGAGGCACCGAGGGAATGGAGGATGGTGCTGGCGTGGAATCCAGAGCCCTGCTTCCCAGCCGGGCCCCCACAGCGCCGCGCCGCCTGACGTCTTCTCTGAGGCCAGCCCAGAGCTCACCCTCCGGTGGGTCTGACCATGGCCATGCTGAGCCAGTTAGGGTGACAGGCTCGTCCTGGTTGTCAAATGCGAGTCCTGCATGGCGGAGTCCTCCAGGCCCAGGCAGGGGAACAGCCCGTCAGTCCCTGGGACACATTTGCAACCAGAACAAGCACGTCCCTCGAAGTGGTGCCCACCGCGCCCCAAGGAGGGCTGAGGTGGACCCGCCCCGCTCTGTCTGCATAGTCTCAGGGCGCCAGCACTGCCTTTTTGGTCATAGAGCAGGTGGCTCGACCTCTCGCCGGCTCCATTTCCCATCTGTAAAATGTGGATAACGGAACTCACCTCCAAGGGTTTTTATGGGAATTTGATGGAATCATTCATATAAAGTATTTAACATGGGGTCTGACACATAGTGGACGCGTAATTCATATTTCTCCTCAAACCTACCACCTATTTCCCTCCAAAGAAGCCACCGTACTTCAATAATTTGTCCTCAAAACACAACTCAATTAATCCCAGCAGGTAACTGGAAATAGAGAAATCAGTCCTATTCCCGCTCTGAAACATCTATTTCTACTGTTTCTTTGATATATAACTGACAAATCACCTCTAAAATGTTTCTAATGCCCATGGATATTTCTTTCCTCATGATTCTTCCCACCCACCAATCCCAAAACAACTCATCTACCTTTGATCGCTATAAATTAGTTTTCAACTTCAAGAATTTTGTAAGCGGATCATCCAGTGTGTATCTTTTATGACTGACTTCTTCACTCAGCAAAACTACTTTGCGGACGGCCTCGCTGGGTGTCCCTGCACCTGCTGGTCGGGGCCTGCGCAGGGGCCGCCTGCATCCCCCCAGGGGTCCCAGGAGCGGTGAAACGGGAGCTCCAGGAGCCGGTGCCCTCGGGGGTCTGCCATCCCAGGAGAGCGCACACCATGGCGCTCCCTCCTGGAGCTGAGCAACGTCTGCCCGTCCCCAGGACCCGGTTCCGTCATCACAAGGTCACATCACAGCTGCTGAGCCTCTACCAAGTGCCCCGCTCCTACGTCCCCATCCCACTCCCACAGAACGAGCCTCTCTCCTCCGAGCTGCTTCTCAGATCCAGTGACGGAACTCTGAGGACCAGAGCGAGTGAGCAGGGCCGAGTGTGGGGCAGACCGGAGGAGGAAAACGCCCTCCTTCCTTTATCTCGCTACCTAGACGGAGCTTCGGGGCCCGGGGCCATTCTGTGTGCAGTCCTTGTTTTCTTGATGTGGCTCCAGTGCCAGGTACTGGCATGCAGGGGGCCTGCAAGTATCTGCTGGGGGTGCTGGAAGGGCCCGGGCCTGTCCAGGGAGAAGGCGGGCGAGCGCGGGCTCTTGGCGGGGCACGGTGCCAACAGGCCAGAGACCAGGATCACGGCTCATCTTCCACTCTGTCCTGTAGCTGGGGACTTGGGTAAGTGACACAAGCTCTGAGCCTTCATCTGTAAAGCGAGAATAAAGCACCTCTTTCTGAGAACTGCTGCTGATGGGATTGTGCACATCCAGCACTTAGCACGGTGCCCGGCACCTGGCAAACGTTCAGCACAGACAGCGGTTTCTGGCTATAGAAACTATGCTCCTCCATCAGCCCCAAGACCCTGCAGGGACAAGAAAGGGCAGGGTCTGGGGAGCTATGGCGGGGGGGGGGGGGGAAGACGAGCCTCCACCAGGCCCTGCCCTGCAGCCAGAACAGTCATTAAATGTCCAGGAAGCTCTCGCCTGTGCGGTCAGCTCAGTCTCTTCAGCCCAAACGAAGCCCCTTGGCAGGCGGGAGCTACACATCCCTTCTCCATCCAAACGTCTCTCCTCCACTCAGGCCCAAAGTCCCGCCAGCAGCAATGCCGGCAGCCCCGGGCTGAGCAGTGCGGGTCAGTCCTCCTCTCACAGGCAGGTGGCCTGGAATGGCTGGCCTGGGAGCATGGGAGAGGTGCGGGGGAGGGCGAGCCTGTTGTGCATTAATCCACCCGATAACCCAGCAGTGGGTGTATTTATCAGGTCACCCCTCCCCTTCACCTCTCAACTCCTAGGGCAGATCAGGAGCACTAATGTCTGGGGAGGTGAGAGACGGTAAAAACAGCCGGAAACAGAGGGAGGCTGCAGAGGTGACCCAGCGCCCGGGTTTCTGACCTGTCTCTCTCCCGCCACCTTCTCCAGGGGGAGAGGCGAGAGAGAGGGTAGAAGCCTGAAGCTTTTGACCATGTAAGTGTGTTCCTGCCATCCAGGTGGACCCTGAGAAGAGGGCCTGGTCTGCAGACCCCAGAGCAGGGACCCACCCCTGCACTCCACACCCATGCCGAGCAGGAGCGCGGGCGACAGGGAGGAGAGAGGCACGGTCCTCACAGGTGCAGTGGGGAGGGCTGCGCACGGGCATCCCGTCGCCATGTCTCGTGGCCCCCACGCCTCATTTTCCTCATCTGCAGAAGCGGGTGGTGACGCCAACGCTCCCGGGCGCTGTGACAGAGGCGGGACAAGAGCAGCCGTCACCCTGCTCTGAGCTGGGCACACCACTGCTCGGGGGGCCTCTTGCCTCCCAGGCTGCGCACTATGATCCGGCCAAGGCCAGGTCAGGGGACAGGCGCAGGCACAGAAAGGTGTACGGCCGTGCCAGCGCGTGGCGATGTGGGAGTAACTAACCACAATTCAGTACATGTGGTGTCAGCTCCTCAGGGACGCAGTCGCCACACATGGTAGTGGCCACTGCACGGGACAGCCCGGAGCAGGGCCTGCTCATCAGGGTCCACGGTGCTGGGAGGGGTCCACGCCATAGCCCCCTCAGGCCTTTGGGTTTCCGCTGTCCTCGCCTGGCATCGGTGGGCAGGAGGCTTTCCTACAGGGACAGTCGGGAACCCTGGGCGCTGAGGACCCCTTTGAGGAGCTAACGGAAGTCAACGTTCACTGGCATCCAGACCGTCTCAGTGCGGGACGCACCCACCGAGGCACGAGGAAACACGAGGCGGTTCACCTTGGCGCTCACGGCAATAAATCACTCCCTTGTCAGGCCTGTCATTTCCCTCCTGACAACTTCAAGGAGAAAGTACCCGGCCGGTGCGAGGGGTCGTGTGCACCTCCCTGACCCTGGCCAATCTCCTTTTTCAGAAAAGGGAGATAAGACATCAGACACAGGCCCGGACGGGCAAGGGAATCCAGCCAGGATTTAATGACATTGTTTGATTTCACTGCATTTATTTTTACGGTTATTTTCTCTTGATGGCTAGTGATTCTGGGTCTTCATTTATGGAAGTGACACACTTTCCTTTTAAAAATAAATTTATCTTATTTAAAAACCGTGTAAACGAATACTGTTGAGGCAGTACATGTGGTATCCAGTCATGTCAGGTAGCGGGACAGGTTTGGGACCCAGAGTGCTATGCCTGCTCCGGGCTCATGGAGCCACTGAAGGTTCCAGAGGCAACTCGGCAAGAAGCCCCTCCCACCCCGGCCCCGTGCCCTCCCTGCTAACAAGCAGCCATTGCTGTTAGAGATTCCCAGCACCCAGACATGCAAGGGAATGTCCCGGCTCCTGCATAAAAGACCTGAACTTCCTCTTTGGGGAGGTGTCGGCTATTGAGCCTCAATACTACTAAATATGCTAATGAAAAGGTAAAATTTGCAATGAGTCACTATCAATGAGGCAGGATGCTTCATGTCTGTTGTATGGCTCTGGGGCCTGGCCGGGGACTGGAGCCTGGGAGGACCGCACCGAGTCTGCATAGAGGATGTCATCTGTGGCCTGGGTGCCAGGCAAGGACACTGCAAGGATGCTCCTGGCCTCACATGCTAACTGCCCACCGGGCGGGGCAAAGGCTTCCTGTCCCTACACACCTGCCAGCCTCT